>NC_134018.1:24428334-24613334 GCF_040712315.1 Castanea sativa
TGTCCTCCAACTCCACGTAGTGCTGCAACTCCACCACGTTGGCAATGTCCCGATTCAGCCCATTCAGAAACCTTGCCATGGTCGCTTCTCTATCCTCCTCTACATTTGCCCGAATCATGGCAATCTCCATCTCCTTGTGGTAGTCATCCACGCTCCTATAGCCTTGAGTAAGACTCTGTAATTTCTGATACAAGTCCCTATAGTAGTGACTAGGAACAAACCGCCTTCTCATGATTGCCTTCATTTCCTCCCAACTCTCAATAGGTCTCTCACGGTTTCTCCTTCTGTTCATCACAAGTTGATCCCACCATATAATAGCATAGTCAGTAAACTCAATGACAGCGAGTTTTACCTTTTTCTCCTCGGAGTAGTTGTGACACTCAAAGATTAACTCCACCTTCTTCTCCCACTCCAAGTATGCTTCTGGATCATTTTTCCCTTGGAATGTGGGTATCTTCATTTTTATGGTTCCTAGGTTCCTATCAGTCCCATCTTGCCATCTTGGATCTCTTCGGAAACCTCCACCACGCCTTTCTCTCCTTGGGCACTTAAAGCACGCCTTGCAACAAGCGACTCACCCTCCACTGGATACTCCACTTCTTCATCACAAGCATCCTCAAGTAATGGAATCTGGTCATCATCTTCCTCGCTTTCAGTTTCCACCTCTCCATCAATACGTGTGATCATGGTCCTCTTATTTGGGCATTGTGAAGCAATATGACCAACTCCCAAACAATGAAAACACTTAATATCACGATTACGAGTCTGGGATTCAGTTTTACCTTTGTTGACACTGGGAGCTTCATCTCTCCTTTTTTGTGGTTCGGATTTGGACTTGAAAACAGCCCCTTCGTCTTTCCTCCCATTTGACCTCCACGAAGTAGAGGAGCCCGGATTTTGAAATGACCGAGTTCCTTTCCTTTTAAGCTGTCGTTCCACCTTTATTGCCATGTGCACCATGTCCTCCAACTCCACGTAGTGCTGCAACTCCACCACGTTGGCAATGTCCCGATTCAGCCCATTCAGAAACCTTGCCATGGTCGCTTCTCTATCCTCCTCTACATTTGCCCGAATCATGGCAATCTCCATCTCCTTGTGGTAGTCATCCACGCTCCTATAGCCTTGAGTAAGACTCTGTAATTTCTGATACAAGTCCCTATAGTAGTGACTAGGAACAAACCGCCTTCTCATGATTGCCTTCATTTCCTCCCAACTCTCAATAGGTATCTCACGGTTTCTCCTTCTGTTCATCACAAGTTGATCCCACCATATAATAGCATAGTCAGTAAACTCAATGACAGCGAGTTTTACCTTTTTCTCCTCGGAGTAGTTGTGACACTCAAAGATTAACTCCACCTTCTTCTCCCACTCCAAGTATGCTTCTGGATCATTTTTCCCTTGGAATGTGGGTATCTTCATTTTTATGGTTCCTAGGTTCCTATCAGTCCCATCTTGCCATCTTGGATCTCTTCGGAAACCTCCACCACGCCTTTCTCTCCTTGGGCACTTAAAGCACGCCTTGTAACAAGCGACTCACCCTCCACTGGATACTCCACTTCTTCATCACAAGCATCCTCAAGTAAAGGAATCTGGTCATCATCTTCCTCGCTTTCAGTTTCCACCTCTCCATCAATACGTGTGATCATGGTCCTCTTATTTGGGCATTGTGAAGCAATATGACCAACTCCCAAACAACGAAAACACTTAATATCACGATTACGAGTCTGGGATTCAGTTTTACCTTTGTTGACACTGGGAGCTTCATCTCTCCTTTTTTGTGGTTCGGATTTGGACTTGAAAACAGCCCCTTCGTCTTTCCTCCCATTTGACCTCCACGAAGTAGAGGAGCCCGGATTTTGAAATGACCGAGTTCCTTTCCTTTTAAGCTGTCGTTCCACCTTTATTGCCATGTGCACCATGTCCTCCAACTCCACGTAGTGCTGCAACTCCACCACGTTGGCAATGTCCCGATTCAGCCCATTCAGAAACCTTGCCATGGTCGCTTCTCTATCCTCCTCTACATTTTCCCGAATCATGGCAATCTCCATCTCCTTGTGGTAGTCATCCACGCTCCTATAGCCTTGAGTAAGACTCGTAATTTCGATACAAGTCCCTATAGTAGTGACTAGGAACAAACCGCCTTCTCATGATTGCCTTCATTTCCTCCCAACTCTCAATAGGTCTCTCACGGTTTCTCCTTCTGTTCATCACAAGTTGATCCCACCATATAATAGCATAGTCAGTAAACTCAATGACAGCGAGTTTTACCTTTTTCTCCTCGGAGTAGTTGTGACACTCAAAGATTAACTCCACCTTCTTCTCCCACTCCAAGTATGCTTCTGGATCATTTTTCCCTTGGAATGTGGGTATCTTCATTTTTATGGTTCCTAGGTTCCTATCAGTCCCATCTTGCCATCTTGGATCTCTTCGGAAACCTCCACCACGCCTTTCTCTCCTTGGCACAAACCTGCCTTCATTGTTCAGTGAAGCTTGATCTTCTTCATCTTCAAGCTCATCCTCGTGGTAGTCATCGGAATCATTCATGTGAGAACGCCTTTCTTGCCTTCTAGCATTAGGGCCTCTTTGGGGACGCTCCTCACGCAAAGTAGCAATAACAGTGTCTTGCCTATCCATCCGATCCCGAATTTCATTAAACACCACGTTCATGCGTTCAAATTGTTGTTGCATAGCCCGTAAAATGATGGACTACTCCTCCCCTCCTTCCCTATTGGATGTTTCACACCTGAAAGACATACTTTTGAAACAACAGAGAATTGTTAGCAATAATTCCTCACAACACTCCCTCACGTGTTTGCACTCAAATTATGTCACTCCCACTCGTGTTTCACTCTGAAATTGGCTTTTTCCCGATATTAGTCTCACACTCTCTTGCCTTTTTCCACTCGTAGCTTCGCCTTTTCAGTTCTGCAATGAACTAACAAACTTGATCAAGAAATTCAACTTGTAGTGTTAAAACAAATACCAATGGTAAGAAGATATGACAGAAATACCAAATCAAAGGAAGAAGACAAAAAAAAAAAATAATATTTTGGTCTGAGAGAACTGAAACTACAAACAAAATATTTTTTTTTTTTTTTTTTTTTTTGGGAACTGGGTGCACGATTTTAACCTAGTGCACTTCAACAAAAACAAAAAAATAAGAACGATGAATGAAGAACACAACAGAAACAGGATAGGATGATAACAGGAAACAAAAGATAAAGGGATAGAAAACTGATTTTAGAACCTGTGCTCTGATACCAAATGATGCGAACCTCAATCGACACGCTTTGAGACCCAACAAAAATATTGGAATATTTAACCTAGGAAAGCTAAAAATCAGATTTATGATAGAAACTCTGACCCAACGTTTATGACCCAACGTTTATAAGAGAAACGCGAACCAAAGGTATAAGTTGACCTTGACCCAATGATTATAAAGAATCACGAACCAAAGGTATAAAGTTTGAACGCCACAAGGAAGAATCCTTGATAAGTTCACAGTTCTTGAAGAACCAAAAGAGAGCAAAGCCTCACCTTTTCTGAATTTTATTCAATAATAATCTGAAAAACGTTTACAGACTTCAGAGCCTATTTAAGGACTCCACAAAACTTGACAGACAAGAAAATATATTCTGAAATAACTCCTAATTGATACCTTACCATATCAGGAATCAAGTTTGACCTAAAAAGCATTAAATGCACCTAAAAACAAGGAAAATACCTAAAAAACGTACTAAATAATAAAACCCTAAATAAAAGCTGATTTGGTCTGAAATTAGCAGATCCAAAATAGGAAAAAATATGCCTTAACTGATACAGAGCTGGAAAGTCAATCAGCCATTAATTCATGCCATAAATCACTCCCAATTAAGTCAGATCAGCCCTAAATAGCTTGAATTAAATTTACTACACTTTCATCTTCCTTTGGGCCAAGCTTGGAACATCCTGCGTTAGAATCAGCCCAAATCTCTTGAATCAGCCCATTAAGTGCTTCTTGGATCTTCTTGGATCTTGCTCTTGTAATAGGCCCAACAAGAACATGCAATGGATCCTTGAATACTTGTTGATTCTCATCAGCACGTGTTCAGAGACTAGTATCTCCTCAGAATTGTTATTTTTTAAATTTAAGAGAGATATGTGTTATTTTTTATGATTTTTTTATTTTTATAATTGTTAGATATATATGAAAAATTTGTTTATTTGGAAATATATTAAGTTTTAAAATTATTGCACTTAAGTAAAATTTTTAACAAATAAACACTTGGACTGGGTTTTTGTGATTTGAAGTTTTAAAATAGCTGTTTTGGAGTTTTAAAACTCCCACTGCCAATACACTAAAAAGTTCAAACACAATTTGTTTTCTAGTTATGATAATCAAGCACAATACTCGCTTGCTTCCAATTTACCATGCATCAAAGGAAATCTCATCATATGCATTTCAAAGATTTAAAAAAAAACCTCTATTTTTCCTTAAATCTAAGCTGGACTAATTGACCTTCAAACCATTTTATTTACCCTTAAATCTCAGTTGAACCAACTGAAATTCAAGGCTATTCCCCCCCCCCCCCCCTCCCCTAAGTATGTGATCTCATTATTACTCATCCTCCATTTAAATTAATAAAATACTTAAATATGATCCTTTCTTCTTCTTCTAACATACTTTGTTAGGAATATCTGTTGTAATCGTACGGCTTTTTTAAATTTATAGACAAGTTGTACTAATTGGACTATGGAGAAATTCTATTAATTGGAATGTGGAATACAAAATATTCCCACTAGCTTAGATGATTGCTCTTTTTTGGTCTAAATTATTGGTCACTCGATTGGTATGGACCTAGAGAATCTATTTTTCGGTCCCCCAATCCACGAAAATTTCCCTACTGCATGGAGACCAAAGATGCTCCCAACATGTCAATAAAGTAAAAATCTTATCTTCAACTTGCTAAATCTTATTCCAAGTTTGCAAGTGAGGTTGTCTGGATTTCTTTCTAGCGGCGGGAAAAGTTTGTCCACTTTTTTTTTTTTTTTAATTGCAATAACTCTCCAATCACAACTTCACAAATGTTTTTCATCATTATTTATCTTGTTACGTAAAATTGTAAAATCATGAAAATTAACTTCGCTGTCAAGAATAATATAAAGAAAGAAAGAAAGAAAGAAAGAAAAATGTCGAATCTTGCTTCTTCTTTTGTTTTTTGTTAATAATAAAGTGTGAATTTTCCAGTCATTGTGACGGAATATGAAAGTGATACTTGGTTCGTTTTGAACATGTATAGTGTTCGAGCCGCGTTTGATGCACTTGAGCACATTAGTAGCAAACCGCCAAATCCAATAACAGAAGATCCTAAAGTTTTCCTCATCCATTTAAAAGTAGTTTTTTTAAGGTAGTACCTATTTTTTGCTGTAGGGAAAAAATTGACATTTTTGTGGTTTGATTAACTTTAAAAAATATATTTGTTAATTGCTAGTAGAATATCAGTACAATGCATGAGTTAATTAAAAAATGTATAAGATAAATAATTTTTATTAAAAAAAATCCAATAATATTATTGAAGTTCAATAATAAAATATATATTAAAAAAATATCTTAACTGATGTGGTGGATAATGGATATAGTAAAATTGGATTTTTTGTATTAAAACAAAAATGTAAATATTTAAACTCTTTTTAATTTCTTAAATCTTTTGGTACCAGAATTTCCATTAGAGTTATATTCAAAACAATTTATTTTAATAATTTTAGTGTTGTATGCACAATAAATAATTATAATGCCAACAAAGATATCAAAGTTTAGTCAAATTGAAAGTATTGGTACGAGGGAAATATGTAATATTTTATATTTTTAATTAGAGAAATGTTCATTTTTAGATTTTTTTTTTTTGAAGAAAGAGTTCATTTTTAGATTTGTTTGTACGATAAACGGTTTTTTTTTTTTCAATCATGCGTATAACATTGATAGGCTTGTTTCAATATTTCCTAACTATAATCTAACTACTAAAAGAAATATATATAAACAAAATTAAAACCAGATGCGTTGGTATAAAAATAATGTATATTTCTAGAAGTAGAATCCACTTTCATTTCCATTCACGAATTTGCTACTTTTTTGAGAAAGAAACCACCAAATATCAGAAATTTATCATTCAACAAACTGAAGTAAATTGACATTTTAGTTATTTTTTGGTCCTCAGTTGCTGCCAAATAAAATAAAAACTTCACCTCAAGGGTCAGGATAGCTTTTGTTTTAGTTTCATTTTAATGTAATGGTGTAGTAATTTTGCATAGACAGTAGACCTTATCCTCCATCCAATAAGTAGAAAAACTGACGCCATTTCTAAATTCAAAAATTAAACCCAAAAAATAAAAATAAAAATAAAATGGGGAAGGAAGTATAAAGCTCAAACATATGCGTACATAGAGAGATCAGTTATTTGTCCAAATCTTTGTGCAGATGAAGTTAAGAGTTCGATCATAAGGCGCTTAATGAAACATGATAACCAACAAAAGATTCATGAGACATGTCTATAAAAACTTTGAATTTACCTATTACAAGCAAAAGATCACTTGTGTTCCCAAATCCCCAATAGCTAGCCATCCAAGGAATGTCTCAGCACAAAATCAGAAAACAACCCAGCAAGTCCTATTGATCAAAGGGAGTCTCAAACAACCAAAACAAAAGAATTAAGCCTGCACATCCTTCAAGACTAAATCAATAATAATACTTACTCTTTAATACGATCCATGCTTGTCATATTTCAATAATGTAAGCACTATGCATCCTACTTAATCTGGAAACTGAAGGATATAGACCCAGACTATCAAGAATTTAAAAATTTTCACCTTGAAAATGACAGAGGTTCAACCAAAATATGGCGACAACATCAGCCTAAGACTTCTGAAACTAAGTCGACCTTCTAAATCTTTTTCTATTCTCTGAGGTGGAAAAGCTAAATGAGAAAGTAATTCAACCCTGAACATAAGTTATTTTTGTGACAATATCAAACCTAGGTCCTAACACCCTAAGTTTCATGATTGACTGCACAGTGTTCATTCTTTTGATCCTGCTGCCAGATAAACAATCCAAACTTTTAAACCTGCTGCTGCATAAAACTTTCCCAAATCGTACATCAAGCAATGCCAATAAATATGATGTAACAAGTACCGAACAGTATGAGGACCTCAAGTTCCCCTTACAGGCATCTGTCATTTCTTTAATTTTCTCTCAGATCAGTCTACAGCAAGAATAGGACACTTTGGTTCAAAAGAGCAAAATTAGTACAATGAATATAATCTTCAAAGAATACCATCGCCACTAGAACCATGCAAGTCTCGAAATAACCAATTCCTAAGACATTTAAAATCATCTTTGATGAAATTCCCAATCCCCTCACCCTAAAATCATAGGTATTCATAATTTCTGATAGTCAAGTCTTTCAATTCTTTTAATGGGCATTGGATTTTTTTTCTATTAGAAAGTTACACACCAAGTTCGTATTGAACTTATGACCATACCCCCCACCTCACTGTTTCAACAAGAGGAGAGCCAACTTTTTTTCCCCTAAGTGAATATGCCGGGGATTAAACCCCGGAGGTATACCCACCACTAGGTGGGGTGCCAATAACCTAAAAATTGATACCAAGCTTGTCTCAATCAGCAGCTCACAACCTAAAAATATTCTCAAAGATTGTAATATTTCATCCAATTTCCAAAAATTCTTCTAAATTTTGTGACATTCATTAGGATCAAGCAAAGTGAATAATGTTAGGTTGAATTTCCAAGATTTCATTAACTATTCTGTTTCTAGACAAATTTCTTTTTAAAAGAATGGCAAGATTCAACCTAGAACAACTTCCAATTAGTTCTGAAAACCAAAGAAGGCCTTTTGTTTCCTATCCCAAAACTACACTTGCAAGAGATGCATATTAATCATAACCATTGTGCATTTATTGTGACCATTTCCACATCCAAATATTTTCTTAAAACTTAGATTCACTCATCCCAGTTTAATAAAATTTATCATATATAACAAACTAGGAGAATTTATGAAAATAGCTTGAGGGTTGCTATGTAGCAAAAGAAAGTTAAAAAAGCATGCTCAGCAATTAAGCCTGGAAAGACCTGAACTCTAATCCTCTGAAATGAACTAAGCCAATTATAAGAAGTAGAACAACTCTGATCTCGGCATTCGCTCAGTACTAGATGGGAGTGAGATAGTTTGCAAATCTACCTGTCATCAAGATAGTGAAGAAAAAAGATGTTATAAATTTACTTCTTACAGTAACAATCAGCAACATTTTAACAAACCAAAAATACTAGTATTCCAACAGGTAAAGAAACTTCAATGCTACATATCTTTTTTTTCCATTTAATTGCTCTTGTTCAAACAACGTTAAACAGTAAGAATTGGAGCAGCATTTTATGCCCCCTTAAATAAAGACATTCAAAGTTGCTTTTCTTTCTTTCTTTTTTCTTTTTTTTTTCTTTTTTTTTTTTTGAGCCAAAAGACATCTCCATTATGTAACAACTGACAAACTATTTGTTCCAAGGGTGATGTTCCTTTATCATAGATTGTTCTGAAGTTCATTCATACAGTAGGGCCTGTTTCATTCACTTTTGTGCTATTTGATTATCAATGTTTTTATTGATATGCTTTTCAAAACCTGATGGCTGTTTGGCTCTTGTAGTGAACAAGGAGAAGAGAAAAATAAAATTGTAATGGAATCCTTCTTAAGATCTCATTTAACATTATTAGAAATTAATTTTTTTCCTTCGTACCAATCAAGGACCAAAGGTTGAAAAAAGAAACCAAATACTATGTATCTAACATTGTTAACACTGTCGGGACCAGGACAATAATAAACTTCCACTCAACTGAGACACATACAACAATTCAGATTACTTATGTGTAACTTTTAATTTCTCAAATAGAGAAAAAAATTACATATTAAAAGAAGAAGATATGTTTTATTTTTTCCTTCTCCACAGCATTCAAAGCAACCTTAAAAATGGTTTGCAGATAACTATCTGAGAAAATCCCCTAACCTTCATTTCATATATTTTTAGGGAGTAAAATTAAATGCCATATGGTTTCACGAGCCATTACGTTATTTCTAAGTAAGGCCCTTAGATTTACATAATATCATATCGGCTACAAGCTAGAGATACTGTGGTCTCTGATGTATTTGCATTCCATCTCAGGATGCATCTTCCTAATCCCTACAGTATTGGCTGGGACAAAACGAATATGTTGCTTCTGGTTAATCTTCAACCTCTTTACCAGAAACTACTTACAAATTGCCACTCATACAGAAATATTATGTGTAAAGTTCATCAATGTTAGTCAGAATTCCATTCCAGGAAACCTATCTGTCCAACTTCTCATCTCAGAACTTGGTTGCATAAGAGTTCCCACTCCCACAATAAAAAAATTCAAAGCTCTTCTCAAACACCAGTTATTATTAATACCAGCCTGTTGTTACAATTAACTGCAGCATACACAAAATAACCATTGTTGTTCCATCAAGGATGCCTCTCACAGTGCTAGCTCTTTCTAAAGTTTGTACAGCTTTTGTCAACATCTTGTCTCAGTTGTCTGCCTTATAATTCAAACAAAATGTTCATAACAAGGCCCACTCAAGGACAAAAAAACTGTTCATCAGTGACCTTGACATTGAGACATTCTGTACTCTTGATGCCGCGTTATGTTGGACCCTTCCCATCATGATACTTCTCCGCATATATGCCATACCTTTGTGGAGCTGACTGCAGCTGATTTCTTTTATTTATTTATTTATTATCACTATTCTCATCCTTGTGAGCCTCTACCCTAGAGCAAAAGCATGTTCAAAATGCATTTTTAAGAGGCAATCTAGCTTCTTCTTCACAAGGAACTCATAAACAGAATCCAACAATACCATTTTAATAGAAAAGCTTCCTTGCTTAAAACCTTTGCAATGTCAAATTCCTAAATAAGTTTTCAAGCTCCCCTTTGGATCAATGAATGAATTATAGCAACAATAAAGCGCTAACTTGCCTAGAGCTGAAATTGAGAGAAATAACCATTGATTTCAATATTTAGCCATGACCACCAAAAAAGAAATTAAAAAAAGTAGAGCTTCTTCAAGAGTTAGGTGCTTTTTGCAACTAAGTACATTATCATCAAGTACAGTTAATACTTGAAAGATCAATGTTATTCATTAATTTATATTTCTGCCAGCCTGTGTGCCTATTGTCATATATTCTATTCACAGCCAGACCCAAGCCCAAAAAAATGAGGGTTGCGGTAGTTTGATAACCAATGTAAAGTTTAGTCACTCTATCATGAATGGATTCATTACATACACACGTTGGGGCATCCCCCAGAATACATGTAGTTCACCTTGACTAGTCTGCAGAGGATGCATACCCAAAACTTTGGGACTAAAAGTAAAACTAGGTTGTTTTTGTATTGCATTATCTTAAGTAAGTAATAATAATCATTATTGTAATAAAGTCACTACTCATAGTGCACAATTCTAGACAATTATACAACACCCACCACCAAAATTTGCATAGCTCACTAGTACACTATAGTCTACAAGTTACAATGAAATAAGCTCTTCCAGAGAGCTTACCTTGGGAGGAGGTGGTGGCTTCGGTAGGGAGCTTGGAGACAAGGGAAGCGGAAGCGATTGCAGAGTGGACGGATTGAAGAGAACTCACTTCTCTTCGGACCAACCTTAACCTTTACAAACCAATCATAATTCAAATCATAGAGATGGAGATAGAGAGAAAGGGAAGAAGGAAGAAAGAGTTGGTACCTTAGAGGAGGAGGAGGGGGAGGAGTTGGAGACAGACGAGGCATAGAATTGGAAGAACGCGGTGGCAGTGGTAATGAGAATCTCCTTGTTGCCGAAGAAGGAGAAGAATTCGTTGATGCTCTGCACATTGCACGTAATAGTGTGTGATGATGCCAAAAAATCACCAATTAGTCACACGGTCCTTACAAGCTTGAAACAAAACCTACACAACAAAAAGAGAAGACCTAACAGAGAGCATCGGTGTGGTGCTGGTCAAAAACCCTCCAAATGTCAAGTTAGAACTTCTCACCACTCTAGAGTGCCAGAGCTGGGATGAATTATGCGTACCTTAATTCGTTAGGGTGTCGGGGTATTTATAGTAGTGTAGGGCCGAAATTCACGCCTTAGTCACAAAGTTCTTTCCTTCTAGGAGTGAACCTCATGGATTTTGCATATCTCCTAGAGTTCCTTTCCTTATAGGAGTTTTCTTGGTTAATAGTGTATATTGCGGAACCTTTCTGAATTAGGATCCTACTCACAGTAGGACTCTTGGGGTTAATCATGAGGCTCAAGTTTATTCCATTTAAGAATTTTTGGAGATCACTCAACAACTGAGAGACACCACGTGGTCCTTGAATTCGTCTACCTAGTATCCGTGACCCTTTGATCCATCTACTTTGTATCAGCGACCCTTTGATCCTTCCACTATCATCCCACTAGTCCAGAACCGTCACATTGATTTAAATGATTCCGTCATCCCTAATTTTTCCCTCTTCAGTTTCCCCCTCACTCCATGGGTCCGTGATCTCTAAATGGACGAACCCGTGGAGTGACGGTTCAATTCTTTTAAGGAGAGACCAAACCTTCCGTGACAGGCTGGCTGGGGGATTATTAATGATATTGGACACGTGACACTCACCTAGTAGCTTGTCACTCAAAACGAAGCGCCTCTTCGTATTCCGTGCCATTTCTTCTATATAAACTTGCCTTCCCACCCCTCATTCTCTACTTTTCCTAGAAATTTTGAGATCAGAGTGCCACCATCACCTTTGTTAGGCCTATACACCACTCAATTAGATCATCCGTCGTCTATCATCCTCCATTTCAATCGGTATGTATTCTTCTCCTTTCATTGAACTTCTCTTTTTAAATTTTTGTACAACCGTTATCTTTTTAGTCCTGTCAGTGTCTTAGGGTTTACCGTCACATGTAGGTGATAGATGTCTAGTGCGTCAAGTAACCATTCATTCGTCCGTGACAAGGCGGGCTACGATGAAGGATTCCCGTCAGGTCAGAAAGACCCTGACACTTCAAGTGAAGAAAGGAATCCGTCCGCTACTTCTACATCCTTAGTTGATGAGGGTTTGGAGATGTATAGGCCAGAGGATGTCTCTAGTGACGGCCTAGATGGCGTTGATCCCCCAACCCAATCCTTTATAGGTCCTGGCGGGCTTAGGGAGTTCGTAATGCTACCCTTGTGGACGGTCAATGACTTCAGGTCCACAGTCAAAGAATCCCACTTCAAAACTCTTAGGGCCAAGTACCAAATACTTGACAATATTCGCCTCCGTCTACCCCATAAATCAAAGAAATGCTACTATAGGGGTGTTGAATGTGTCGGGGTTTATGAGCAGATGCTAAAGGCAGGGCTCAGATTTCCCTTAAGCTCCCTCCACCGTCGCCTCCTCTAGTATCTGGGTTTGTCCGTCACACAAATCTCCCCAAACGCCTGGAGGGTCTTTCTTGGCGTGGAGGTTTTGTATGGGGCTATGTTTGACGGAGCGTGAAAGTTGATGGTGGAAGAATTCTTTCACTGTTACCGTCCCATTAAGATTATACAATCCAGGGGTATGTACAGCTTCGTGGCTAGGAGCCCGTTGTTGAGGCTTGTGCATGATACCCCGAACTCTAATAGGAATTGGAAAAGTCGATACTTTTTCATGGAAGGGGACGAGTGGATGTGCCATTTAGGTGATAACAAATATATGCCCGTCGACACAACATGGGGCATAATGCCTCCGTCTGGTATGCACCCGTCTAGTTTTCACCTGTATATATTCAAGATTAGCTTTACTTTTACTTTGTTACCCCAATCGTCTTCTTTGCAGCTCGGGACCGTCCACAAGTCTCACTTGAGCAGTGGAGCTTCCTGGAGAAAATCTTTAACAAAACTAGGCTAGAGGAACGGACGTGGGCGAAATTGGTCACCCTTGACACACTATTTTGGCATTGTGACGGCCCCGAACCCACTATAGCTGCCCGTCGATACGACGCTAGAGTTCATAAACGTAAGTCCATCACCCCTATTTTTAAATACTGTTTTTCATTGTGTAATGCTGTATGTTTGTTCACTTTTTCAAAAATGGACGATGCCAAAAGAAGGGCCTCCATCAAGCAGCAAGCAGCCAAGAAAAAACAGGAAGGTGGTCAACCTTCCAAGGGGACGGGTTCATTCGTCCCGTCTAAAAGGAAGCAACCGGAAAAATCTGACCGTCAACCCAAAAAACCTAAGACCATACCTGAGCCCGTTGTTGGGCTCGAAGTTGAACCCAAGAGAACGGTTACTCCCTTAAGGCCAGGAAAGGGCAAAGGCTTAATGAAGGGTCCAGCCACCGTCAACGAGAAACCACCCATCCTCCTCCGAGAAGATTCAGAGTATGCATTGGAAAAACTTCCGTCTATCATCACTGTTGTCGACGACTATGAGGACCTCGGCAACCATGCTACCGAGGCAATGGGGGAGACGGGTCTTTTCAGTATTGCTCAGGTACTTCCTATCCGTCTTTACTATATTACTGTTATTACTTTTACTGTTATTACTGAATCATGAGACGTCCTTGGACTGTCTTAGGAAAAAGTCTAACGCGACGGGCGATAAGCTGAACAGTTCGAAGGCTTGGAAGGCGGGCATGGAGAAGAAATTTGCTTGCTTTGAGCAGGTTAGGGGAGAGCTAGAAAAGCAGACGGAGCAGCTGATGCAGATCCTGAAAGATAAAGAAAAAGAGATCACGAATGTCAAGGGTCAGCTCCGTCAAGCTAAGGAGGAGGCGATACGTAAGTACCATGACTCCAATCTCCTCTTATCTGAGCTTGGTAGCTCCTTTGCTGAAGGTTTTGATGATGCCCTTTGTCAAGTCAAGACTTCATATCCAGATCTAGACGTGTCCCACATCAAGATTGACGTACAGGGGTAGACTTTAGCTCAATCTGTCCATTTTGAGAGTACAAATGATTTTTTTGCTGTTAATGATCCTCTTATGATCAAAGACCCGACCCCTGTTGAAAGCCAAGTGAAGCCTGTCGAGGGTGACGTCCATCAAGCAGACAATGAAGAGAAGATTGAAAACATTCCCCAGCAGATAGTTGTAGTTTTTATCCGTCGTATTTTTTGTATGTGGACATATTCCCTTTTGTAGGGCTTGAGTTACTCAGCTGCTTGCTTCTTATTTGTCTTTTTGTATATTTGATTGGTCTTGCTTTTGTTCCACGCGCAATTCTTAATTTAGGGTCTGCCTTATAGACAAATTTTTAACCTCGTCCATTTGTATGGTCGGTGATTCATCCTGTTGGTGAATCTGTCCTTTTTATAGTTAAATTTATGTAGCCCGTCTACCTTATTGACTGTTTTGCAATCTTATTGGACGAAACCATCTACTTATGTGGTCTTGACGGGTCATTGTTTTTATCCACCTTAGATTTGTAGTTGTGATTCTTGTCCATATTTATGAATTACCAATTTCACGAACTTGTATCCTTCATGGGGCGAAACCGTCCACATTTTGGGATAATCCGTCTATTTTAAGGACTATTAGATTTCATCCTGCACAGGATTATTCGTCCACTTGTGGACTACTAAATTTCATCCTGCATAGGATTATCCGTCCAATATATAGACTTGGTAATTTTCATCCTTTATAGGATGATCCGTCCATCTTATGGACTGAATTTCCATCCTTTATAGGATGATCCGTCCATCTTATGGACCTGGTAATTTTCATCCTTCATGGAATGATCCGTCCATCTTATGGACTAGTGAATTTCCATCCTTTATAGAATGATCCGTCCACTTTATGGATTTGGTAATTTTCATCATTCATAGGATGATCCGTCCACTTTATGGACTTAGTGAATTTTCATCCTTCATAGGATGTTCCGTCCATCTTATGGACTTAGTGTCTAGATTTCAGCGGAAAACATTCAACATGCTCTAAATAAACTCCTCTTATTATGATGGATGCGTAGAATATTGTTCATAAAAAACAAGAAAATTGCCCTTTGGGCTCTAAGAGTACCGTAGAAAATAAAAACTACAACTATCTGCTGAAAAAGATAAACTGGAAATGAGGAGCATGATGTTCTTTGTGTTTTTGTTCACCGTCTACTGGTAGTACTTCTTCAGGTGCTCTGGGTTCCATGGGTGATTTAACTTTTGCCCTTTCAATGTCTACAGGTAGTATGTTCCCTTCCTATTCCATGAGGTGATCCTGTACGGTCCGTCCCAGTTAGGTCCTAGCTTTTCTTGAGAGGCATCCCTTGTAGCGCCGGTTACTCTCCTTAAGACAAGATCTCCAACCTGAAAGTCCTTGTGCCTAACCTTACAGTTGCAATGCTTTGCCATAAGGTTCTGGTATAGTGCCAATCTTTGTTCGGTCGTTGTTCTGACTTCGTCCACCAGATCCAGTTGCAGGCGCATGGCTTCATCATTCGTGCTTTCATCGTGGTTCCCAACCTGGTAGCTTGTAAGACCAACTTCTGCTAGGATGACTACCTCACTACCATATGCCAGTCACAACGATGTCTCCCTAGTTGGTGTCCTGGCTATTGTCCTGTACACCCATAAAACACTTGGTAATTCATCCAGCCATATACCCTTTACCCCTCGAGCCGAGTCTTGATGATTTTGAGCAAGGATCGGTTTGTGACTTCAACCTGTCCGTTGGCCTATGGGTGGGTAGGTGACGAGTAGTGGTTCTTGATCCTTATCTGGGAACAAAAGTCTCGAAACGCGTCATTGTCGAACTGCTTTTCGTTGTCTGAGACGAGTACCCTGGGTATGGCATACCTACAAATAATATTCCTCCATACAAAACTTCAGATGTTCTTCTCCGTGACAGTGGCCAAAGCCTCTGCTTCCACCCATTTGGTGAAGTAGTCAATGCTAACTACTAGGAACTTCAGTTGCCTTACCACTATTGGGAAGGGGCCCATGATATCTAACCCCCATTGTGCGAACGGCCATGGGGCCGTTATAGGGGTGAGCTCTTCTGTTGGTTGCCTTATAAAATTGCCAAACCGTTGGCACTTGTCTCAGGCTCTAATGTATGTGTCGTCATCCTTCTGCATTGTTGGCCATTAATATCTTACCCTGAGTAGTTTATGCACCAAGGACCTCGATCCTGAGTGATTTTCGCAGATTCCTTCATGAACCTCCCTCATAATGTAGTCTGCTTCTTCAGAGGCGAGGCACCTTAGGTAGGGCCAGGAGAAACCCCTTTTGTACAGGATTTCTTTGATTAGGATGAATCTGGCCGTTTTGACCTTCAACTTCCTTGCAGCCTCCTTGTCATCTGGTAGCTCGCCGTTCTTTAGGTAGGCGACTATCGGGGTCATCCAACAGCGTTCATCACTTACCCCCAGTATGTTAGTAGTGTCAATTAATGATGAGAGTTGGACGAAAGACAATACCCGGTCGAGGACAATCATAGGTTCTATTGAAGCTGCTTTGGCAAGCCGGTCGGCATCTTGGTTCTCCTTCCTTGGGATTTGAACCAATTTTATTTGGAGGTTAGCAGTTTGACCTTTCGCTTCCTCAAGATATTTCTTCATTCTTTCATTCTTGCACTCGTAGTTGCCATTAACCTGACTGGTTACAATTTGAGAATCGGAGTATACGACCACGCTTTTAGCTCCGGCCGCTATCGTGAGGTCCAATCCTGCTATCAAGGCTTCGTACTCTGCTTTGTTATTGGTCGTGGCAAAGTCTAGACGGATCATGCACTCAATCTTACCTCCTTCCGAGGTGTGGAGTACTACGTCGACCCCACATGCGTGTCTATTGGAGGATCCGTCCGTGTGGATGCTCCATATGGGAACTTCCTCTATCCCCTGGTCTTCCACGAGAGTGAACTCAGTGATGAAGTCAGCTACTACATGTCCTTTTAAAGCAATTCGTGGTCAGTATTGTATGTCAAATTCACTTAGCTCAACTGTCCATAATGCCATCCGTCCTGCAGCTTCGGGGCTACTCATAGCTTTTCGCAAAGGCTTATCTGTTAGGACAGTTATGGTATGCACTTGGAAATAGGGCTTGAGTTTTCGCGCCTTGGTCACTAATGCGAAGGCTAGCTTTTCCATTTGAGGGTATGATGCGAACCTCAATCGACACGCTTTGAGACCCAACAAAAATATTGGAATATTTAACCCAGGAAAGCTAAAAATCAGATTTATGATAGAAACCCTGACCCAACGTTTATAATCGAAACGCGAACCAAAGGTATAAAGTTTGAACGCCACAAGGAAGAATCCTTGATAAGTTCACAGTTCTTGAAGAACCAAAAGAGAGCAAAGCCTCACCTTTTCTGAATTTTATTCAATAATTTTCTGAAAAACGTTTACAGACTTCAGGGCCTATTTAAGGACTCCACAAAACTTGACAGACAAAAAAATATATTCTAAAATAACTCCTAATTGATACCTTACCATATCAGGAATCAAGTTTGACCTAAAAAGCATTAAATGCACCTAAAAACAAGGAAAATACCTAAAAAACGTACTAGATAATAAAACCCTAAATAAAAGTTGATTTGGCCTGAAATTAGCAGATCCAAAATAGGAAAAAATCTGCCTTAACTGATATAGAGCTGGAAAGTCAATCAACCATAAATCACTCCCAATTAAACCAGATCAGCCCTAAATAGCTTGAATTAAATTTATTACGCTTTCATCTTCTTTTGGGCCAAGTTTGGAATGTCCTGCGTTAGAATCAACCCAAATCTCTTGAATCAGCCCATTAAGTGCTTCTTTGATCTTCTTGGATCTTGCTCTTGTAATAGGCCCAACTGGAACATGAAATGGATCCTTGAATGCTTGTTGATTCTCATCAGGGTACCTTTCTTCTGCTCCTCTGAGCGCTCGGCTTACAAAATATACTGGCCTTTGCACTTTATCTTCTTCTCTGACTAGTGCCGCGCTGACGGCTACTGGGGAGACATCTAAGTATAGAAATAGTTCTTCGCCCAGCTTGGACGGGCTAAGTAGCGATGGGGAAGAGAGATATTCCTTCAGATTTTCAAATCCCTACTGACATTCGTCTGTCCATTCAAACGATCTCCTCAACGTGTGAAAGAAAGGGAGACATTTGTCCGTCGCCCTTGATACAAACTTATTTAGGGCTGCTATTTTGCCATTCAAGCTTTGTACCTCCTTTACCGTCTTTAGGGGAGCTAATTCCATTATCACCTTTACCTTCTCTGGGTTGACCTCAATACCCCTTTGGGATACCATAAATCCTAAAAACTTTCCTGCGGTTACTCCGAACACGCATTTGCTCGAATTTAGTTTCACGTTGTAAGACCGAAGAGTGTCAAAAGTCTCCCGGAGGTCGCTCAAGTGGTCGGACTCCCGAACGCTTTTCACCAGCATGTCGTCTACATAAACTTGCACATTTCTTCCAATCTGGTGCATGAACATCCTATTCATCAATCTCTAATATGTGGCTCCTACATTCTTGAGTCCGAAGGGCATTACTTTGTAACAGAATAGCCCTTGACTTGTAACAAACGAGGTTTTCTCCTGATCAACTTCATCCAATTTGATCTGGTTGTAGCCGGAGAACGCATCCATGAAGCTTAAAAGTTCATGTCTTGCGGTCGAGTCTACCAGGGTATCAATCATGGAAGCGAGTAGCTGTCCTTAGGGCAGGCTTTATTTAGATTTGTGAAATCTACACACATTCTCCACTTCTCATTGGCCTTCTTGACCTTCACCACGTTTGCCAACCAATCTGGATAGTATACTTCACGTATGAAACCTGCTTCATGTAACTTCTGCACTTCCTCGGCTATGGCTCGGTCTCGCTCAGGGGCGAACTCTCGCTTTTTCTATCAGACGGGAGAGAATGAGGGTGATACATTCAACCCGTGGACTATGACTGACGGGTCGATCCCTGGCATGTCTTCGTGACTTCATGTGAATACGTCCTTGTTTTTCTTTAGGAACGTTGCAAGTGCTTGCCGTACTGACTGGCTGCCCAAAGTACCAATTCTCGTGGTTCGTTCGGGCCTAGAATCATCGAGAGGTACTTCTTCTAACTCTTCCACCAATTCTGCTACCGTTCACTGTTCTTCTATGTTCATCGTTTGTAGGTGGTCGTCCATCTCCATCATAGCTATGTAGCATTCACATACAGTTACTTGATTTTCACCTAGCTCTTCAACTCCATACTTGGTTGGGAACTTAACCATCAAATGGTAGGTCGAGGTCACGACCTTCCATAAATTGAGAGTGGGTCGTCCAGGGATGGCATTGTAAGCTGATGAGCAATCGACCACAAGGAATGTTAGGTCTTTAGTGATCTGCTGGGGGTAATCACCCACCGTCACAGGCAATATGACAGCCCCAAGGGGGTAGACCCTTGTCCCTCCAAAGCCGACGAATGGGGTGTTTGTCGGAACTAGTCGCTCTCTACCAATCCCCATTTGCTGGAATGTGGGGTAGTAGAGGATGTTAGCCGAGCTTCCGTTATCAACCAAAACCCGGTGCATATTGTAATCTCTTGCTCGTATACTGACGACCAACGCATCATCGTGTGGGTGGTGAAGGCGTCGTGCATCTTCCTCCAAAAACTTGACGATTGGGTTATCAACCCACGTCCTCTTCGGCACAGAACCCATCATCTAGAAACTCCGAACCATCCTTAGATATGTTTTACGGGCCTTTTTGGATGATCCCACAATCGCTGTGCCCCCAGCAATCATCCTTATATCCCATATCGGTGGTCTTGGGCGCTCGTTTTCCTGTCGGGGAACCAGGTCTTGCGGTTGGTCCGTCCTATCTTTGCTGATGAACCTTTGTAGCTTCCCTTGTTTGATAAGAGCTTAAATTTTTTGCTTTAGGTCATAGCAGTCAGCTGTGTTATGGCCATGATCATGATGAAAACGACAATATTTATCCCTTGATCTTTTATTTGGCTCTCTTTTCAGCTTTCCTGGAAAAGTTAGGGCTCTTTCATCCTTAATTTGCATTAGTACCTGATCGATCGGGGCGGTTAGCGGGGTGAAGCTTGTGAATTTCCCTGTAGGTGGTTTGGGACGTCGGTCCTCCTACCATTCTCCAGTCCTAGCCATCTTCTGTCTTCTATCCAGTTGTGTATCTTCCTGCCTCTCCCTTTTTTTAGGCTTCTCTTCTCGGGCCAGTAACATGTCTTCCGCATTCATGTATTTGGTCACCCTATAAAGTATTTCTGACATAGTCTTCGGGTTGTTCTTATGCAGAGAAAAGAGGAACTTACGCTTCCGCATCCCATTGGTGAACGCTGCCATGGGTATCTTGTCGTCCACTTCGTCTATCGAGAGAGCCTCTTTGTTAAAGTGAGCTATGCACAATCTTAGCGTCTCGTCTTCCCATTGCCTAATGTTCATCAAACACGCGGTGGATTTCTTATACCTGTGACCCCTGATAAAGTGTGACATGAATTGAGTGCTTAACTCCTTGAAAGTGCTGATGGAGTTGGGCGTCAGCCTGCTGTACCAGATCCTCGCAGGTCCCTTCAGCGTAGTAGGGAAGGCTCTGCACATGATCTCGTTCGGTACTCCTTGAAGGTGCATTATGGTCTTGAAAGACTCTGAGTGGTCTAAGGGGTCCTTGGACCCGTCATAACTCTCCACCTGAGGCATGTGAAATTTTGGGGGAAGGGGGCATAAACTGACGAGCGCTGTGAATGGCGAATCAGTTCGCTAGACCAGGTCATCGAGGTCGTTGGACACTCGACCTCTGAGGGCGTTCATCATGACGTCCATCTGTTCCCTCATCATCTATATCTCGGTGGATATGTGAGGTGGGAGAGTATCCGAGACAGATGGTCGGCTTGTGTCTTGCCATTTTGGTCTGCTCGTAGCGTTGCTACCCTCAGGTCCTTCCTGGTTCTTCCTCTCAGCGCTTGTCCCTTCCTGGTCTTCCTCTTGTGTACCGAGGCGTGCATTCTTTTGCCGCAACTATTCCTCTACATCATGATTCTGCTTGGTTAGGCGTTCAATTGCCGCCGTAAGGGTTTGGACTTGTCTCTCCAAGGCCGTAGTGTGCGGTTTGTCACCCTGATTATTGTTAGTTGTTGCCATCGAACGAGTGAGTACCATGCAACTTTTTGTCCTAGGGATAAAGCAACGATTGACTACTCTTCCCACAGACGGCGTCAACTGATGATACCAAAAAATCACCAATTAGTCACACGGTCCTCACAAGCTTGAAACAATACCTGCACAACAAAAAGAGAAACCTAACAGAGAACACCGGTGTGGTGCCGGCCAAAAACCCTCTGAATGTCAAGTTAGAACTTATCACTACTCTAGAGTGTTAGAGCTGCGATGAATTATGCGTACCTTAATTTGTTAGGGTTTCAGGGTATTTATAGTAGTGTAGGGCCGAAATTCACGCCTTAGTCACAAAGTTCTTTCCTTCTAGGAGTGAACCTCATGGATTTTGCATATCTCCTAGAGTTCCTTTCCTTATAGGAGTTTTCTTGGTTAATAGTGTATATTACGGAACCTTTCTAAATTAGGATCCTACTCACAGTAGGACTCTTGGGGTTAATCGTGAGGCGCGAGTTTATTCCATTTAAGAATTCTTGGAGATCACTCAACAACTGAGAGACGCCACATGATCCTTGAATTCGTCTACCTAGTATCCGTGACCCTTTGATCCGTCCACTATCATCCCACCAGTCCAGAACCGTCACATTGATTTAAATGATTCTGTCATCCCTAATTTTTCCCTCTTTAGTGTGGATCTTCCAGCCACTGAAGTTGCCATTTTGATTTTCTCTCTTTCTCCCTCCCTCTCACACCCTTTGCTTCTTGCTTGTTAAAAGGGATTTTTTTCAAAACAACACCCATTTTCAAACAATTTTGTTTGTTAGTTTTATTTCCAAACTATTTAAAAAACTAACATCTGGAGCATGTAAAAGAATTAAGTGTCACAGACTTGATTTCTATAAAAATTTAAGGGAAATAAAATCTTACGGACTTGAGTTCTACAAAACCCAAAAATCAAAACTTACAAGACCTAGGGTGATGAATCAAGACCCAAAGAGAAAATCAACAACAAGAATGAAAAAACCCACCCAAAGACTACGAGAGCTTGATTTCAATCGCCGCCACCACCTGGTTTTGATCTCTCTAGTTTGTTGTTTTTGTCTTCGTGGTTTGGGCTTCTTTAGAAAGATCTCTCAGTTTTTTGTCTTCATGGGTTTATGGGTTCCTCTTTCCTTGTTTTTTGTATTTGTGTTTTGGGTTTCTATTTGTTATTTATCTGCTTTTTTGTCTTCGCTGGTTTCGTGGTTTGATATTTGTTTTTTGCTTGTTTGCTTGTGTACTTTTGTGTGTTTTATGATATTTGGGTTTTCTTGTGGAGCTCGAGTCTCTGATACTCGATTTGCTACAGCGAACTCGAGTTTCAAACACTCGAAATGTTAGTTTCCTAAATAGTTTAGAAACGATGCTACCTAACAAAATTGTTTGCAAATTAATGTTATTTTGAAAAAAAAAAAATCCCTTGTTAAAATGGGTGAAAGGGTTTATGGGGGGTTTCCTTCTTCTTCTTTATTGCCAATATTCAGATTCCCCCCCCCTAAAAAAAAACTATTGTATATTACTAAAAAGTCTTTGTCTGAAAATCGAATTTAGCAAACTTGACATCCTTGAGTTTACCAGACTTGAGTTCTAAGTGAAAAATGAATTTAGTAAACTCGAGCTCCAAGCGAAAAGATACTCACACGGATCATTAGATGTGGTATTTTAAAATAACATATACGCTCGGAACTCGAGTTTAGTTCCATCAAACACTTAATTTAAAATAAAAATTGCAACCTCTATGCAATTTTTCAAATGGAAAAACTTGAGTTTGCAAAACTCGAAACTTGAGTTCCAAAAGGAGCTATATAACCAAATAATTTCGGACATAGGCTTTTCAATAATATGTTTTTGCAAAAATTAAATATAGGCACAAAAAAAAAATTGATTTCAATTGAACAAATTTTGCCTTTTGGATAGGTTTGAGCTATCTTTCCCACCCATTATGTGACAATTTGTAAGATGAATAAAGTTTAACTACAAATTTGGTTGTAGTCAATAGCTACAACTTCCACTAAAAAAATTAATGACTACATATTTTGAAACTCAAACATTTATATTACATGTTTTTTTTTATGTTCTTAACATGAATATCAAATTTCGCATGAATTGGATGTTATTTACTATTCAATTGATAAATTTGTTTTTTATGCATAATTTTAGACTACAAAAATTTTAAATTTAAATATTTGGTTAATAATATGGTTATTGATCTTTAATCTTCTGAAAATTTTGTAAACATGGAGGATATAAGAAGAAAATGTAGTCTAACACTAGATTTCTCAAAATTCACATCAAACAAAAATATATTAAGTGGAGTTATAGCAATTGGCTACAACCAACTTTGTACTTGATGGGACCGACGAACTCTCTTACCTAGACGACCTCATCAAGAACATTCGTCCACCTTGACACGTCATGGATGAAGGAAGGCAAATCATTAATAAGAGGTTTCAATGCCTCGGACAATTACTAATTAGTTGTCAAACCGTTGGAAGCTCATCAACACCCGCAGTAATAAGCCCTGAGGCGTTACAGAAAGAGCACTAAAGCAACAATTAAAGCCCCAACGGCAAGAAACTATGAAGCTATATATACAAGTCCATCAGAACTAGACCAGATACATACACACAACTAAAATACACTTTAGCACACATAATTATGATATTCTGAGCTCTCTTACTTCCTAAAAAGTTTCAAGTTACTGACTTTATCATTGGAGGCTCTGTGGCAGGCACCACATTGGTGATCACCAAAGGAGAGCTTTACATCACATTTGCAGGTACAGTTACGAAGATTCAACTCTGTCTAGACGAACCTACATTACTGACAATTTTCGCATCATCAATTCGCATTAAGGTTCAAAAGCATAGTTCCAGTCAATTTCCAAGTTTAGATAGAGTCCAACCAAGATCCTGCGGTATTGGCTTTGCAAATCCAAGCACTTACAGCTAGTGTGGAAGAGTTTACCAGACAGAACCAAGAGATGAGGCTGTGACTCCAGTAGGAAGACAACCGTTCAGGGACCAACCGGGATGACGAGGGAGACAGCTAAAGAAGAAGTGACCGCTGGCAGGCAGCTACTCTAGAAGGACCAAGCTCAGATCTTCTCCAGGAAATGAGAAAGGAGATGGACGAGCTAAGGAGCGCCATAAAGGGGAAAACAAACCGAAGTCTAGATAGAATGGTCAGGACGATGGATTCACTTTTCATGGTGGCAATCCTGGAATGCTCGGTGCCGTCAAAATTTCACCTACCTCAGCTTGAACCATTCGAAGGACTGAAAGACCCCTGGACCACCTCAACACTTTCAAGACAACCCTGGGCCTTCAACAGCTTCCTGACGGAATACTGTGCCGCTCTTTCCCCACCACTCTCAAAGGAGCTGCAAGGGAGTGGTTCACGAAGTTACTAGCAGTCCCTCGATAGCTTTGATTAGTTGGGCAATTCCTTCTTACGTCACTTAGTCGGTAGATAGCGCCTGAGGAGGCTAGCAGGCCACTTACTTACCATCAAATAAGGAGAAAAGAAGACCCTGAGGTCGTATGTGAAGCATTTCACTTGTGAAACTTTAGAGGTTGACGAAGTTGATGACAAGGTGCAGTTAACAACCTTTAAAGTTGGATTGAAATCTAGAGAGTTTGTGATCTCACTCGTGAAGAATCCCCTAAAGATGATGGCAGAGATGCTCCTGAAGGCGTAGAAGTACATGAACGCTGAAGATGCCTTAGCAGCGATATAAGACGTAGAGAAGTCCAACGAAAAGGGGAGGAAGGAAGAAGATCGGAGAGGACAAAAAAGGGAACGTTCAGATCGTCAGAATAGCGATGGGGGTAAAAGGAAAGAAGATAAAACTCATTGGACGGTAAAATTCACTCCTTTAGTTATGCCCGTTGACAAAATTTTGGCATAGATGAAAGATAAGCATTACCTCAAATGGTCAAGGCTGTTACATTCATCACCTAATGTATGTGACAAGAAGAAATATTGCTGTTTCCACAAGGATCATGGCCATTACACAGAAGATTGCAGGGACTTGAAGGAGCCAATTGAGGAACTCATACGAAAAGGGAAGTTGCAAAGGTTTGTGAAGAAGGGAGAACCCAGCAGGTCTAGGGATGATGATAAGGATAAATGTGAAACCTCTCCAAGAGACGAAGATCACGCATCTTAACGACCACCAAGTGTGATCGAAGAGATAAAGACGATCACAGGAGGACCGTCAATAGGAGGATCGTTTAGATCTCTCAAGAAATCATATTAGAGGCAGGTTGACAGCATCCATAAGTCACCACCCTTGAAGCAAAGGCAGACGGACAAGGATACGTTGTTCTCGGAAGAAGACGCCAGAGGAGTGAACTAGTGACATGATGACCCCTAGGTCATGACGGTTACGATAGAAGGGTTTAATACCAGGAGAGTCCTCGTAGATAATGACAACTCTGCAGACATCATCTATCTCTCTGCTTTTCAACAGCTACAGTTAGATCTAAGAAGGTTGCGCCATTTTGAGTCCCTTCTCGTTAGCTTTAGTAGGGACAAGGTGTATCCCAAAGGCATAGTGACGTTGACGGTCATAGTGGGGTCTTATCTGCGACAATTGACTCGTCAGTTGGACTTCCTAGTGGTAGATTGTCCCTTTTCATACAATGTGATCATTGGGAGGCCTACACTCAATTGCTGGAAGGCAGCCACGTCCACCTATTTCCTGAAGGTAAAATTTCCAATGAAAAATGGTGTAGGTGAAGTAAAAGGAGATCAAGTATTGGCTAGGGAGTGCTATTAAGCAGTGCTGGCTGCAAAAGAAAACCATACGTTGATGATCGAGGAGAAAGAAGAGGAGAAGGTGGAAGCCCTAAAGACCGTGAAGCTGGTAGACGGAGAACCAATGAAAATCCCAAGAATAGGGACGACCATGAGTACGGACATGAAGAAGAAACTAGTCTAATTCCTTAAAGAGAACCTGGACATCTTCGCTTGGAGCCATGAGGACATGCCGGGCATATCCACATAGATCATACAACATAATTTAAATGTTGACCCTGGGAAAAAGCCTGTTTATCAGAGACGACGAGTGTTCGCCCCTAAACAAAACCAGACTATCATGGACAAGGTAAATAAACTACTAACAACAGGCTTCATCCGCGAGGTCTACTACCCGGACTGGCTGGCCAACATCTTCCTTGTAAAAAAGGCAAATGGAAAATGGAGAATGTGCGTGGACTTCACAAACTTGAACAAGACCTACCTAAAGGACAGCTTCCCTCTACCCAGAATAGACCAGTTGGTGGATTCCACGGCAGGACATAAGCTCTTTACTTTTATGGACGCATTCTCGGGGTACAACCAGATAAAAATGGTGGAGGAAGACCAAGAGAAAACTATTTTCATCACAAGCCAGGGGCTCTACCTCTATAAGGTGATGCCCTTCGGGTTGAAAAATGCAGGAGTTACCTACCAGAGGTTAGTAAACAAAATGTTCAGTCAGCAGATCGGGAGGAACATGGAAGTATACATGGACGACATGCTCGTCAAGAGCAAAGAAGAGTCTGCTTACCAGGACGATCTCCAAGAGATGTTCACAACTCTTAGGCAGTATCAGATGAAGTTAAACCCCAACAAGTGCGCCTTTGGGGTGGCGTCCGGAAAGTTCTTAGGGTTCATGGTGTCTTAGAGAGGAATAGAAGCGAACCCAAAGAAGGTGCGAGCCATACTAGAGATGGCGTCCTCCAAAACCATGAAGGAAGTCTAAAAGCTCACAGGGAGGATAGCAGCTCTCAACAGGTTCGTCTCGAAAGCAACGGATAAATGCCTACCCTTCTTCAAAACCCTGAAGCAAGCCTTCGCTTAGACGGGCGAGTGTGAGACAACTTTCTAGGAACTCAAGCGCTACTTGAGCAATCCATCCCTCTTGAGCCCATCCAAGGAAGGAGAAAACCTGTATTTATACTTAGCAGTGTCAGCAACAGCTGTGAGCGCTGCCTTGATTCGAGAAGAGGACGGAAGACAGCTCCTAGTTTACTATGTCAGCTAGGCTTTCCAAGGGGTAGAAGCTAAATACCCACACATAGAGAAGATTGCATTCACTTTGATTATAGCTTCACACAAGTTGCGCCCCTACTTCCAAGCGAACCCTATCTTGGTGATGACAGACCAACCTATAAAGAAGTTGATGAACAAGCCCGAGACTATAGGAAGGATGATTCAGTGGGCTATCGAGCTTGGCTAATTCGACATTGAATACCACCCAAGACAGCTATTAAGGGGCAGGCATTGGCGGATTTCATCGCCGAATTTACAATTCTAGACGAGGAGGGAGCTACAGACAAAGTGGAAAGATGGACAATTCAAACTGACGGTTTGTTAGTCTGAAAGAGGGGCGGAGTAAGGGTCATTATCATCACCCCAAAGGGAGAAAAACTCAAATACGGAGTCCAGCTAACATTCTCGGCCACCAACAATGAAGTAGGATACAAGGGAGTACTGACGAGATAAAGGGTCAAGAAGGCGTTGGGAATAAAAAACTTGATCCTTTAGAATGATTCAAAGCTCGTTGTAGGTCAGATAAAGGCGGAATTCAAAGCAAAGAAGGAAAGGATGCAAAAATACCTGAAGTTGATGAAACTTTTGGCACAGGAGTTTGATTAGGTGGAGTTTACATAGATCCTCAGAAGCAAGAATATGGGGGCAGATGAGCTGGCGAAACAGTCATCGTTAGAAGCAGGACCAACGAATACAGACCTGAAGATTAAAGTCCAGAAACATTTGACCATCAAAGAGGTCCCCACCTTCCCAGAGCAAAAGCAGCTGGATGACCCCAATCCTGTCCTTCCTTCAGGTTTAACGGCTTCCACTGAACGTTGAAGAGGCCAGGAAGGTTAGGAAGAGGGCAGCAAGGTTCACGATCCTGAATGGCACCCTATACAAAAGAGGCTTCTCCATGCCTTACCTGAAGTGCGTCAACGAGGAGGAAGCTAAATATATTCCTAAAAGAGATCCATGAAGGAATTTGTGGAGACCATGCAAGCCCAAAGTCCCTGATCAGCAAAGTTATCTAAACGGGCTACTTTTGGCCTACATTACAGAAGGACGCAAAGGAGTTCGTCAAGAAGTGCGACAAATGCCAAAGGTTTGGGAACGTCCAACGCATCCCATCTGAGAAACTGACGACAATAGCCTCCCCATGGCCATTCGCCTAGTAGGGACTTGACATCGTTGGTTCGTTGCCTTAAGGTAAAAGACAGGTAAAAATTTTACTAGTTGTCATTGATTATTTCATGAAATGGGTTGAAGCAGAAGCACTAGCAACCATAACGGAGGCAAAGGTCTAGAACTTTGTATGGAAGAATATATTTTGTTAATTTGGGATACCACGGACGATCATACTAGACAACAAGCAATAGTTTAACAGTCAAGGTTTCAGGGACTTTTACTCGGGGTTAGGACTCAAGAACCAATTTTCGTCACCTGGTCACCCCCAAGCTAACGGCCAGGCGGAAGTGTCGAACCAGACCCTGCTAAAGATCATCAAGGCCTGGTTAGACGAGGCAAAGGGCGCATGGCTAGAAGAGTTGCCTAATGTTTTGTGGGTGTACAAGACTACAATAAGAACCCTGACATGAGAGACCCCCTTCAATCTCACCTATGGCATTGAAGGAGTAATTCCAGTCGAAGTAGGAATCACCAGCTTGAGATGAGAAGTCTTCCACGAAGGCAGCAATGACGATCAACTAAGGGTCAACTTGGATTGCTTAGATGAATCCAGAGATGGAGCGTCCCACAGGATAGCAGAGTACCAGTAGAAGATGTCCGAGTACTATAACAAGAGAGTGAAGCTTAGACGACTTAACATAAGAGATCTCGTCTTGTGCAAGGTCACACTTGCTACCAAGGACCTAACCCAAGGGAAGCTTGGCCCAACTTGGGAAGGACCCTACAAAGTCACCCATTATTCCAGGCAAGACAGTTATCACTTGGAAACGTTGGACGGTAGGAGACTGCCGCAACCATGGAATATCGAGCATTTGAAACAATACCATCGGTAAATGTAATTGACGATTGTATTCGTGTTCGAAATAAAAGCAATAAAAGAATTATTTAGCCAAAATGATGTGTGTAAAGTTTAAAAAAAAAAAATTGGCTAAGTAACAAGATTTCGCCTAGATAGATGTAAGTTACTGACGCATAGGAGATAAGTCACAAAAAAATTGACCAAGGAAAATCCGCTAAGACGGAAACAAACTACTGTCGGATGTAAATCATTTCCTAATCAAACAAACCCCCGAATTGAGGGCAGACAAATAATGAAGCAGACAGAGGCCACATACAGACAAAAAGTATCATACACGACAATGCAGGAAAGTAAACAAGTAATAAAATCAAAAAGTATCATACACTGAATAGTTAATAGAATCAAAAGCTCAAAAACACTGGGCAAGAGACATTGTTCTTAAATTAGAATAAAAATATTGTTCTGAAAGAAGAATAAAAAAGCCCAAAAAATACATTAGGCACCTAAAAAATAAGTAGGCAAACATAAGGCAAGAACATGAGCAGGTTTAGGTAGCGGTTGCGTCATTACCAGTAGGAGGAGGCAAATGAGCATCTCTGGGAGCATCACTAGCAGGAGTGGCAGACTGAGAGGCCTCATCCACCACTATCTCCTGGTCTACCTCTTCCAAGTACAAGTTCTCTAAATCCACTCCGGAGGGATGCTTGACTAGGTATCAACGAAGGAGCTCAAAACCCTTGTAGTACCAACTAAAGAGCTCAGTGTTGTACTCAGTTTGCTGAAATGCCTCAACGGCCTTGGCAGCAACAATTTTTTATCTTCTCCTTCGCAGCCTGGAGTTGCTCATCCTTCTCCAGAGTTAGCTGCCTCTTAGCTCTGAGGTCGCCCCCCAAGACCTTGACCTTTTCCTTGACGATGTTGGCCTCGTCCATGGCAGAAATGAGATCTTTCTTCAATTTAGAATTCTTTGCCTCCAAAGCCTCCACCTAGGACACCGCTGACGCAACCTTTGCTTTATAGGTAAGGTACTCTGAAGTAATATGAAGACTCTCCCCTAGCACTTGAAAAAAGGATCCAACCTTCAGAATAATACAAAAAGAAGAAAAAGAAAAAGAGTGAAACTGCACGAGTGCACTAACTAGATGAGTTTGTGGATATGTCGACCCACAACCTCGTTAGAGGATGTGCCAGAGAAGACCTTTAGCTCATCGGCAGTGAAAGCCTATTGTGCCCTCGCCAGTGCAAGGCCAGCGTCATCCTAAACACTAGACGAACGGGAATCAATCTTCTCTTTTCCCTTGTCGGCCACGCGTTGCTTCTTCTGAATGGGAGTAATCTCTTCAACTGAGGTGGTTGAGGAAGTTGTCCTCGTCATCTCGGTGTCAGGGGTAGCTGGAGTGACGGAGACCCCCTTCTCCACAACGCACACTGTCCTCTTCTCGAGATGGGAGAGGGGCTCGTTCTTCTTGGCCCTTATTTTTGCATACGTCTTTTGGTTAAATTTAGTTGTCATCTCTGCAAAATGAATATACTTGTTTAAAAAAAAAGAAAAAAAAGAGAAAAACAGAAACAATGACGAGTCAAATAAAGTACTTACTCTTCTTCTCCTCAATCTCTATGGTGCGCAAGATGTAAGCGGAAGGCTCCGAACCAAGGCAGTGCAGGGCTAAGGTACGGGGATCGACCAAATCATCGAAGTCATCAATTATTTTTGCATACTCAATAGCCGCTTCAACACGTTGCCTATACCTGCTCTTGAGTTTTGGCCATCTCTTAACTGCACGAGAACAAACAGGAGAATTAGCTACGACAGAATGCATACAAAAGAAAGGAAAGACGATGGACTAGCAGAAAAGATGATGCACCTGGACTCGAGGTTCTCCATTAATAGATCAACCTAGGGAGATCACCCTAAATTTTGTTAGAGGGAGTCTCCCACTCATCCCCAGACACAAAAAAGAATCAGGATTTCCAATATCTGAACGACGAGGGCATATCCCTGATGATCCAAGTCTTCCTCACCTAAGACACCAGTTCGTAGTACCTATGTTCCTTGGGCTCCTTTAAACGATACAAGTAAGTAAACTCGTCCACCTTGATCATATCTCCTTCAGTGGCAGCCAGCCATATCACCATACAGTTGATCACTATCCTCCACAAGTTTGGTATAAGTTGTCTGGGAGTAATATTGAAATGACATAAAAGCTCCATGATAAAGGGGTGGACGGGGAATTTAAGCCCACATAGGAAAGCAGCCTCATAGAAGCACACCTCCCTGGGTGAAAAGTGACAATCTCATTCCTCCCCGTAAGGAAGACAAACCCTAACCCTCTCGAAAAATTGAAACCTATCCCTAAACCTGGAGAGCGTTTCAGCATCCAGGCCACACACCTCCCCAAGGGCGTGGAAAGCCTTAACTTCCCGTAGGCCAGAAGCCGCGGTGTCCTCCTCCTCCTCCACAGGATCGTCGCTTGATGACAACCCCATCTCGAGCTCACTCGATCTCACCTCTAACATTGCTCTTCACTCACCTACTAAATTCTAGAACCAATCAACTAATTGACGCAGTAGGGGGAACAAATCAACCAACACTACACTTAGGCTATTACCCTAAAAAACAAAGTCTTCAATTAAGGGGGAAAAGGAATGGGAAACACCTAAAGAGGCCCCCAAACGCGAAAAAAGAAACGAAATAGAGGGGCAAACTATCCTAACTTCGGAGCTACTAACCATGAAACCCCATAAAACATGGGAAGAGGGAAAAAATCCTAAAAACCCAAAACATAATAGAAAATCAGAAACCCATATTATTTATCCACACTACAAAGAGAAAAAGAGGAGGGAAAATGGACATACCTTAAAGAAAGCAACCACAGAAAGGGAAAGCCCAAGAAAATCACAGGGTAGAACAGTTTGGAGAAGAAGAAGCACAGAGCAATAATGGCGAAAGAATGGGAAAAGTGAAGGGAAAAAAGAAAAGAAAGGGAGTTTAAAAACTAGGCACAGAAAACTGAAAACCAGTGAGAAAACTGAAGAGTCACACAAGTGGGGCATTAACTCCGCTAGTTAGAACACGCCATGTGGCCACAATGTGTATAGCGTCGCCACTACGCATTAAATGCGGAACGAGATCCCAAGAGCCGTGTCTGGGCAGAAAACATTTCACTTTCTAGTGGTCATCATGACATGCAATGATGACCACAGAACCTGGAGGGGTAGTTAATGGGACCGACGAACTCTCCCGCCCAGACGACCTCATCAAGAACATTCATCCACCTTGCCACAACATGGACAAAGGAAGGCGAATCATTAATAAGAGGTTTCAATGCTTCGGAAAGTTACCAATTAGTTGTCAAATTGTTGGAAGCTCATCAACACCCACAGTAATAAGCCTTGAGGCGTTACAGAAAGAGCACTAAAGCCACAATTAAAGCCACAACGACTAGAAACTATGAAGCTATATATAAAAGTCCATCAGAACTAGATCAGGTACATACACACAACTGAAATACACTCTAGCACACATAATTACGATATTCTGAGCTCTCTTACTTCCTAAAAAGCTTCAATTTACTGACTTATCATCGAAGGCTCTGTGGCAGGTACCACACCGGTGACCACCTGAGGAGAGCTTTACATCACATTTACAGGTACAGTGACGAGGATTCAACTCTGTCTAGACGAACCTACATTACTGATGATTTTCTCATCATCAGTACCTAAACTTTATCCTTGTAAGATTATCCATTAGTATTATTTTAAACAAGTCACATGACTCATTAAAAAAAGTTATGTGATTCAAACTACATATGAATGGTCTCTTCAATAGCTTCATAATGGATAGAAGAAGATAGCTACAAAGTAATTTTAAGCCAGATTCTTTCACTTTCAATCATGATAAAGTTTGGCTCTAAATCATTTTGGAAGAATCTCCTTCAAGTTACTACGTGATAATTTATGACACCATCCATGTAATTATTCATGTATATTATTTAAACAAATCAATTGACTCATTAAAAAAATAATGTGACTAAAACCACATATAGATAATTTCTTTAATCATTGCATGATGGATTGGAGAAAGAAAGCATCAGTTTGGAGCTAATTTTCAATTTTTTTTCTTTGGATTTTGGATTTTGAAATGCTCTTTAAAACCTCATTTTTAATTCCCAAAATCGAGAATGTTTGGAGGGGAGGATTATTTGTATATAATTATTTTTTGAGGTTATTAGGAAATTATATTCAACTCTACATAAGTAAAATACATAAGTACATGTCTGTCCTATGCTCTTAAATTGTTTATTCCCTAAGTTCTATTTTTGAAAAGGTTATCTATCCAAACTATATGCAAAATGACACCACCTTATGAATTAATGACAATCATCTTGCTGCGATTTGTATAAAATACAATTTGTATGTTTTTATTTAATGGAATATTTTATTAAGGAAGTAATGGTACGAGAAGGTGTTGATCTTGACAGGCCAAAAACGTATTGACCCCTTGTGATGGATTGATTGATTAATTATGCAAGTTTATTAATTAATCAAATTAACATGCAAACGCGTGGTAGCACAAATAAATCACCAATTAAACTAATTATGCAACGGAAAATAAAAGACACGGTGATTTTTTTATGAATGGGGAAAACCTACACGGCAAAAACTCCACCGGGTGATTTTAAGGTCACCACTCCCGAAACTCCACTATTATCACAACAAGCGGTTACAAGAAAAGGAATCCCAAGTACCTTACCAACTTATAGTTGAACCCTTACCCCAATACCCAATTGGACTTGTTTTGTAGTGACAGTTTCTCCTTTCAATGCACGGCTCCCAAGTACGTGACTAACCAATTGCGCGGATCCCAGTACGTGACTTCAATCACCAACTAGAGAAGATTGTTGGCTGCAAAGTTCTTCAATTCATCCACAGGACGAAGATCAAGAAGATTCTTGGTTACAAAAACCCTACGGTGCAAAGACACAGCAACTTCTTCACAAAAGAGATGAACTAGGGAAAGAACTTCGTCTCAAGTTACAATTTGCATGAACAAGGATTTTTTAAATGCTTGTGCAACTTGCCACACTATGACGGCCCTTAAAATAATCATTTTATATGTCTAGGGTTAAGAGAAAAGAAGGCCCAAAGACACATCCATAGATTAGAATTAAAACAGAACTTGGAATCTGTTTTTCTTAAATCTCGACAGCTATAGGTGTCGAGGTGCTGTCGAGCAGCTGTCGAGCCTTGGTGCTAGAACAGCTTCATAAAACTCGATAGATGCAGTTGTCGAGCTAGCTGTCAAGCTTTAATGAAGAGCACTTCTCAACTTGTTTCTTGGACAAACTTGCATGACTTTAATACTTGATCTTGAAACCTTGTTTCTTGAAGCATTAACCTCATCCTAAATCTACCTAATTACAACTAAAGTGCGTTTTGACAAAGGATTAGCCAATTACATAAATAATGAATGACATATGTTCTAAACAGGTGAACCACAGATGTCCTAACAATCTCTCCCTTTGACAATCCGTGACAAAACCACAACCAACAAATGAACATATGAAAGAAGTCATAAACCACTCAACTCATATTTACTTATGGAATACAATAAAATCTATCCTAACACAAACTCTTGAAAAACTTTGCAAGAAGAGATTTTATGACAAGTAGACTTTGACAACCTGTATTTCTGAAACACTTTAAACAAAACTCATCAAGGCATCTTAGTGTGAAACAGAAATAATAGATTGCATACAAATAAAGAAACATGTGTATAAAGAAAGAAAAGAAACAACACATGTAGAGATAGGTGAAAGAAACATACAACATCATATATATATATATATATATATATATATATATATATAACAAAATGAGCACAATGTATGTAATAATGGTCACAAGACCTAGGTACAATAAGAAAAAGTATCTAAAGTAGAGAAAAGAAAAAGATACAAGTAATCCTCACTACATCCCTCAGCACTCAACACTCCCCCTGTCAAAAATGTCCCTATACAAGCTCTCCCCCTAAGTATGACTACTCTCATAACCCAAAACTACTCCCCCTTTTTGTCATGAGTGACAAAGGGTAGAGTGTCAAGTAGACATCTCATCGGTAGAGCTAGCATCTCCATCATTATCATCATCCGAAGCATCATCGTCATCACCATCATCATCCCCAGACGTGGAAGCCATAGGAGGTGGTGGAGGAGAAACCTCGGGAGCAAAACCACCCATGGTCTCTTGTCGCCTAGCAATGCGACCAATACGAACATTCACCTGATACAACTCTGTAGAGAGCGTATCCAGGCGAGCATCCATGCGCTGAAGCTGCGCCATGATATCTCCTAGTGACACATCGCTCGAAGAGGAAGAGGGAGCGGATGAAGCACAAGCAGATCTGGATGGAGGTTTTCTTTTTACTCATCTAGGAGACAAGATTATTTCCCACATAAAAACATCCCCCCAAAGTACTTTTTCTATCATCAGCATTCCCAGCCCAATCAGCGTCAAAATATCCAGCTAAGACATCATTTATGTCCTTACTGTACCACACACCAAAGTTGGCAGTAGTTTTGACATACTTTATGATTCTTTTTAAAGCAATCATATGTGACTCTTTGGGATTGACCTGATATCTAGCACACACTCCCACATTGTAACTAATGTCAGGTCTACTAGCAGTAAGGTAAAGAAGACCACCTATCATGCTTCTATAAAGAGATGAGTCTACACTTTTACCTAACATGTCAACAGTGAGTTTAACATTTGGGCTCATAGGGGTTCTAACAGAACTAGCAGATTCTAAACCAAACTTTTTCACAAGATTCTTAGCATATTTAGATTGAGAGATGAATATACCTGAATCATGTTGATGAATCTGCAATCCAAGGAAGTGAGATAGCTCTCCAATCATGCTCATTTCAAACTCTGCCTGCATGAGTTTTGAGAAATCATGAGCAAGTTCATCCTTAGTTGATCCAAAGATGATGTCATCAACATAGACTTGAGCAACTATCAGCTCGCCATCTTCCTTCTTGATGAATAGAGTCTGATCAGCCGTTCCTCTTGTGAACCCATGTGACACCAAGTATTGGGTTAACCGATCATACCAAGCTCTAGGTGCTTGCTTTAATCCATACAGAGTCTTCTTGAGGTACAACACATGATCGGGAAAGTGTGGATCAATGAATCCTTTTGGTTGAGCCACATAGACATCTTCTTTGAGAAGTCCATTTAAGAAAGTAGTCTTCACATCCATTTGGTAAAGCTTGATCTTTAGATGACAAGCTAAGGCAAGGAGAATATTGATGGACTCCATGCGAGCAACTGGGGCAAATGTTTCATCATAGTCTATTCCCTCCATTTGAGAATATCCTTGAGCTACTAGTTGAGCCTTGTTGCGGATCACATTTCCCTCCTCATCAGTCTTATTGCGGAATATCCATTTTGTGCCAATAACATTCTCACCCTCCGGTCTAGGAACTAAAGTCCAGACATCATTCCTCTGAAACTGAAGTAGTTCATCATGCATTGCTTCCACCCAACTTTCATCCTGAAGAGCTTCCTCAACTTTAGTGGGTTCAACCTATGACAAGTAACAAGAATAAGACACAAAGTTAGAAACGCATTTATCAACTGTACGTTTTCTTAATGTGAGTTCATTCATGTTTCCCACAATAACTTCTGGAGGATGATATAATTTGGTCCTGGAGGAAGGTCCTTTTTCATCATGAGATTTAGAATCTGGTGAAGTAGGCATATCTGTTGACTCTTCCACAACACTTGGAGTATCGGGAGTACTAGGAGATGTGGGCTCTTGTTCAAAGAGTTCTTGAACTTCTTTAGTTTTAGAAGGAAGAATTTCTTTAGGAAGTTCCTCGTTAACTTTCTCAAAATAGGAATTTGAAGACTCATCAATAACAACATTCACCGTTTCCATGACCTTTATAGTTCTTTTGTTATACACTCGATAAGCCTTACTTGTAGAGGAGTACCCTAGAAATATCCCTTCATCGCTTCTGGAATCAAACTTTCCCACATTCTCTCTATCCTTTAGGATGAAACATGTACTCCCAAAGATTTTGAAATATTTCACATTTGGCTTTCTTCCTTTCCATAACTCATATGGAGTCTTCTTGGTGCCGGGTCTGAAATACACTTTATTTACCGTATGACATGCAGTGTTAACGGCTTCTCCCCACAAGTTTCTGGCCACATCCTTACTGTGCAACATGGCTCTTGCCATCTCCTGTATAACCCTGTTCTTCCTTTCTACTGCACCATTTTGCTGAGGAGTAATAGGAGCTGAGAATTCTTGAGAAATACCTAATCTTGTGCAAAAGGACTCCATATATGAGTTCTCGAATTCTTTACCACGGTCACTTCCAATTCGATCAATTTTTAGACTTTTTCATTTTGCAGTCTTGTGCACAAAGTTTCAATGTGCTCAGGAGCATCAGACTTGGATCGAAGAAGAATAATTCAAGTATATCTAGTGAAGTCATCTACTACAACCAAGATGTATCTCTTACCTCCAAGAGACTCGGTTCTAATTGGACCCATAAGATCCAAATGCAATAGCTCCAATGGTCTCGATGTAGCTGATGTTTGAGTACCCAGATGTTTAGCCTTTGTCTGTTTCCCAAGCTGACATGGTCCACATACCACATTGCTCATTCTACTTAGCTTTGGTATCCCTAAAACTGATTCATGCTTAGACACAATAGAAAGATGCTTGTAACTAGCATGTCCCATTCGTTGATGCCATAGATCTTCATTTGGCAATTGAATGCTATTGCACACAATATCAGCATCAGGAACTAATCCATAGCAATTGTCTAGAGTGCGAACCCCACTTATGAAGTCTTGATCACATATCTGACTTATGCTCAGCAGGTTCACCCTCAGGCCTTCCACATATAGAACATTTGCAATATTCGGTAGACTAGGTAGAGAGATAATTCCTTTCCCTTTTATCTGTGATTTGTTCCATCACCAAAAGTGACGTTGCCACCTTTCTTAGACTCGAAGACCTTGAAAAGAGATCGGTCTCCAATCATGTGTCTTGAGTAATCACTGTCAAGGTATCATAAGCATGTGTCCATAACTTTAAATGTGGATTTCATCATAAAACACACTTCGTGCTTAGATGACAGATCAATGGGAATGGTATTTTCTCTTATCTGCCTTTTTTGAGTAAGGCATCTAATCTTCACTCTTCTCAGACAAACTCCTTTGCACACTTCTATTCTGAGACAGTCTAGTTTCTTTTTGTTCAAACTGAGATCTTTACCAATAGTCATGATAAGAGAGTTCAAATAACTTTTAGACTTGTATTTTCTGAGACACTCAAACAAATAGAGATTAGAAAAACAAGATGTATTTGAAATCGGTGATCTCTTCAAGCCAGTTACAGCCATGACAACAGGGGTCAATAGATCACACACAAAGATTAAACCCTAATCAGAGTGTGCCCGCTCTGATACCACTTGATAGGCCAAAAACGTATTGACCCCTTGTGATGGATTGCACTTCTAACACTTGTTCCACTTTTGGAAGACCTTGCATTATATCCCTAGATCTCGATTTTTCATATATAAATGTAACTAATGTATCTCCTTCGTAAAGGATTTCTCCATAATGGCCATGAACGGTTGCTCCCGGAGTGGCCAAATAAGCTTTAGCTGATCTTATTACTACAGAGTCAATTTGAACAATTAGAACTTGACCCGATTTTAAGTGCGGTCCGTTTTTGGCTATACATAAATTTTCACAAATAAACTGCCCAAGGCTAATTATTCTAGACGCTTCTTCACAATAATTATGATGGAGAAAATTCCAATTCAAATTGAATGGATTCAAAATGATTGATTGATTAATTATCCAAGTTTATTAATTAATCAAATTAACATGCAAATGCGTGGTAGCATAAACAAATCACTAATTAAACTAATTATGCAGCGGAAAATAAAAGACACGGTGATTTGTTTACGAATGGGGAAAACCTACACGGCAAAAACCCCACCGGGTGATTTTAAAGTTACCACTCCCGAAACTCCACTATTATCACAACAAGCGGTTACAAGTAAAGGAATCCCAAGTACCTTACCAACCTACAGTTGAACCCTTACCCCAATACCCAATTGGACTTGTTCTGTAGTGACAGTTTCTCCTTTTAATGTACGGCTTCCAAGTACGTGACTAACCAATTGCGCGGATCCCAGTACGCGACTTTAATCACCAACTAGAGAAGATTGTTGGCTGCAAAGTTCTTCAATTCATCCACAGAATGAAGATCAAGAAGATGCTTGGTTACAAAACCCTACGGTGCAAAGACACAACAACTTCTTCACAAAAGAGATGAACTAGGACAAGAACTTTGTCTCAAGTTAAAATTTGCATGAACAAGGATTTCTCAAATGCTTGTGCAACTTGTCACACTATGACGGCCCTTAAAATAATCCTTTTATATGTCTAGGGTTAAGAGAAAAGAAGGCCTAAAGACACATCCACGGATTAGAATTAAAACAGAACTTGGAATCTGTTTTTCTTAAATCTCGACAGCTACAGGTGTCGAGGTGCTGTCGAGCTGCTGTTGAGCCTCGAGGCTAGAACAGCTTCTTAAAGCTCGATAGATGAAGCTATCGAGCCAGCTGTCGAGCTTTAATGAAGAGCACTTCTCAACTTGTTTCTTGTACAGACTTCCATGGCTTTAATACTTGATCTTGAAACCTTGTTTCTTGAAGCATTAACCTCATCCTAAATCTACCCAATTACAAGTAAAGTGCATTTTGACAAAGAATTAACCAATTACATAAATAATGAATGACATATGTTCTAAATAGGTGAAACACATATGTCCTAACAGATCTCATAGTTGTGATCTGGAAAATCGTCAATAAATTGTGCCAAATATAATTCTTGTTAGTGTGTTTTGAGTCACATTGGAAGTTGAGATTGAAATTTGAAACCCCATATAGATTAAAGAAGACTGAAGTTTTTGCATCATCAACAACTTATCGATTGATTGAGATGTTTAATTGTCCAATCAATAGAGCTTAATTTTGATTGATCGAGAACCGCATAAGGTTTTCTATTTTCAAGTCCATTCAGTTGTCCAACTACTAGGGTTTCATGCAACCAGAGGAAGACTATATAAGTAAACCTAAATGACACAATTTAAGACTTTTTAAAGAGTTGTGCTTACCACCACACACTCTTGGTGCGGTGGTCACTCCACAAGTATAAATGCTTGTGGGATGTGAGAAGGGGCAAGAGCCGGGGTTCAAGTCTCCAAGAGGGAGCTTCATACACATATACACTTAGATTAGGCTAAAGTCGAAATTCTATCTTGTATAAAAAATAAAAAATAAAAAAAATTGTGCTTTGCGTTCGGGGGTTGTTAGTACTGAGCTCTTGAAAAACAAGAATTCAAGTGTGCCGTGTCAACTTAATCCCAGCCATTATCTCATGGATGGAAAAGTCTGGCGCGCCAAATGGCTTAAATAAAAAATTAATTTATTGGACACATGTCTTGCCACATTAGTTCTTTTTTTTTTAACCCAAATTAATTTAACCCAAATCAAATTTCTTTTTTTTTTTAAAGAAAGTTTTCTGGTTTTATTAAATTGGGCAGTCTCCCTAAAATCCAAAATCCCTAATCGTGAGGATGACGACGCCTTCCCCTTTCGACAGCTTCTCTCTTCCGGCAGCACCTTCTCTACTTCAGCAGCACTAGTTCTCTCTCTCTCTCTCTCTCTCTCTCTCTCTCTCATCCTTACTTCATGTTTGGCTCCCTCGAAATTCAATGATTTAGTCTTTTCCTACTCTTAATTTTGTATTTTCATTTGGCTCAACTTTGTGTATTTTTCGCACTTTTCTACTTCATGTTTTGGCGTTTTGCTTATATATAATATTTTTTTTACTTGATTTTTATGCTCAATCTCGCATCAGTGGAGAATGGCCTTATGGTTGCTGCAATAAAGAAACTCCATTTTTTTTAACCCTTTAACTTCGTTATAGTCGTAACTCAAAAAAAAAAAAAAAAACTTCGTTGTAGTCCACTGTGAATCTGTTTGAGACCATTTCTACCTTAAATGCTAGGACCCACTTGTAGTAATATACACATACAGAAAAACACATTCAAATGAACTTTTGCATGATAAGGCCCATGATTCAAAAGGTACCAGATTCACACAGAAGAGATAGACATGGTGCTGCTGGAGTAGAGAAGGCATTGCTAGAAGAGAGAAGGCGTCACCATCCTCACCGTTAGGGATTTTTAGATTTAAGGAGATATGTGTTTTAGATTTAATTTGGGTCTGCCCCTCTTTAATAAAATTTGCAAATTTTCTTATCAAACCAAAAAAAAAAAAAAAATGATTTGGGTTAAATTAATTTGGGTTAAAAAAAACTTAAGTGGTAGGACATGTGTCCGTTGATGTGGCAATAAATTAATTTTTTATTTAGGCCGTTTAACACATCAGACTATTCCATCCATGAGATAACGACAAGGATTAAGTTGACACGGCATTAAAAGGTTAGGGACCAAATTGACACAATTGAAAGGTTAAAGATCAAATTGAAATATGGTGTAAATGATAGGGATTATTTATGTAGTTTACCCAAGAAATTTTTTATGGAAAAAGAAAAAAAAAAGCAATTAATGTTTTGATAACTTTTTTAATTTCCCATAAAAGTAGTGTCAAAACTTTCTTAAAATAGATTGTTAATCAATGCCCTAAGGGCACTTGTTAGCATGACCCAATAGATAAAGTAGTTTTTTGAGGTACTACAAGCTAAAAGTTTTTGCACCACCACTATGAATGCTCTAATTTAAAAAACAAAATCCTAGTCAACATTATTTTGTTTTGGTTTTTGTCTTTGTTAGTATATGATTGCATCTTAATGTATTTAGAAACTGTTAGGATTAGTGCCCTTAAATCCTATTGTATGATGCTATGTATGATATTATGTACGACATGATATTGTGATTGATAAAGTTATTTTATTATTATCTAAAATAATGGTAACATGAATATGAGACATTATCATATAGTCCATGAGATGCATTGTATGTGATTTATGTGAAAAGTCACAAAAGATGTAAATCACAAGTTCTTTGTAAACTCAGAAATTTTAGTTCGTAGTCGGTGATGAAATTGGGCATTTCATCTGCGAAGACTATAACATGTCAACTAAGATTATTTGTCTTGATCATGGAAGTGAAGACTTATAGTTGATATGTTTTAAGAGTTAAAACATATTGAACAAGACCGCTGTGAGATTTATTGTTCTCCTAATGACTGTCAAATGAATAATAAATCTTAAGACTTCTATTTGCATGAACTCTTAATCCTGAGAGAATAATGGACCTGATCATGAAGTGTAGGTTGCTTTGATATATCAGGAGTGAGATCTAATGTTACGGTCAAAACCTTAGTATGTTGGGCAGCCACATTTAGTGTTGATGGAATATATATTCTCAAGATGGAATTCATAGTCTCTTGATAGAGATATAAAATATTCCCTTGAGATAAGTTTAATGAGTTCAGTTATTCAGAGAGTTAGGCCTAACCACTTTAGTAAGAAATTGCTAAAGTATATATTTATGAAATTGGATTTCATAAATATATAATGAATAACTTTAAAGAATTAAACCGGGTACTCAAGGATAAGATGTAGTAATTTACAAAGTGGCAATCTACATTTATGACTTTGTGTTACTACGAATATTTTATGAAGGGGTTACGTGCATAATAAAGTCTTGGGATATAATTTATTAATAAGGCCTAGAGTGCAATTATATTTATATAGTGGTATTAAATATAATTAATGGTAACTTTGGACTTGTCAAGAGTTGACGGAAAAGCCCAAGGCCCATTGGAGCTAGTGTCTTATTGGTCCCTTTTGGTCCCACTCCAAGCCACACACTAAAGCCCAATTGGAAAGGCCCAATAGGCCAGCCCAATTAGATAATCAGTTAGTTATAAAGGAAGAAACATACAGAATTTTTATTTAGAAGAGAAAGAAAAGGAATAAGAAACGGTGTGTGAGAGAGTGTGAGACACACTTTCATTCTCCCTTTGAAAAACTGATTGAGAGACCACACATCTTGGGCGTAAAGTGGAATTGGAGTGAAGATTAAAAGTGTTCCCAAGTACTTCTAATCTTTGTTTTGAATTTCTCCAAACCAAGGTACGCTATCTTGTTTGTAAATTCTGAAATTTACATTGTGCACGTTATCAATCATGAATGAAATAGATCCTTGTTCGTTGCTTTCGCTCATGCAAAACCAGAATTTTTCCTTTAGAAACAACGATTTTATATATTTATAATTTTTTACTACTATATGGATGTGTATTTGGAGCTTTTTTCTTCTTCTTTTACTCTGACGCCACTAGCTTAAAATTCTAGTATGTCCTTGCAAGTTATTGAAACCAAATCTTTAGATACTTAAAGTAGTGAGCGAGAGGTTCACGTAAAACAATTTTTTTACCAAACTTTTTGTTTGGTGTAATAAAAACAAAGGTAAGTTAGCCTTAACAAATAAAAATGCATTTTTCTTTAAAAAAGAAAATAAAAGAAAACCTAGCTATGAACTTTAATAATGCCTCATGTCCAAAGAGTGAGAATAAAATTCCTTTTATATTAAAAAAAATATAGAAAAATTACATTTTAAGCACTATTATTTAGGGATAAAACAAATTAAATCATATAATTTTAAAAATACAGAACTAACTAAATACAGTTTTTTATATAAAAAAAAATCAACTAATTCCAACTATAAGTTTTAGTTGTTTTTTTTTTGGTAAATAATTTGAGAGTTTAATTTATATAAAAACAATGCCGCATGATATATATATATATATAAAATACTAATATTATGCATGTGCAATGCATGACTTAATCAAGAATCATGTGTTAACTAAAGAAAATAAGATAACATTTTCTAATATAAGTAAAATTAAATAATAAAATAGATTCCTATAAAAAAAATAGATAGAACAATTTATCATCAAATTATATCAAGACATGCTTAATAATAAGCTAAGAGTAAGATTGTTCTCTAAATCAAAATCGAGGGATGAAAGCAACATATAACCATTGGAACCCATGTCATATACGTGTAATTCATTTATGATATAAAAATTAATAGAAAATCATGTCTATCCATATTAAACATAAATGTGTAACAACATGTCACCATTGGAACCCATGTCATAAACGTTTCATTCACTCATGTTTAAGCATATATAATTATTGATTCTCAAACCATAAAAAACAATTATGTCTAAGCATATTTAATGATTGATTCTCAAATCATAACCAAATAAATCGGATAAAACTAAATAAAATTAGGTTAAACAAAACACAAAAAATTCACAGAACAATACATACCTACAAGCAGGGACAGAGCCAGAATTCTTAACTGAAGGGGGAAAAAGTTTAAACCAAAAAAAAATTGTAAAAATCCAAATAAGTATTTATTTAGTATTTTTAACAAATAAAACTATCGTTTCTTATATATTATATTTCAATCATATATGAAAAGGGTGTTAGGATGTGTGCTCTTAAATCCTATTGTATGATGTTATGTATGTTATTATTTATGACATTATGTATGACTTAATGTTGTGTTTAATAAAGTTGTTTTATTATTATCTAAAATAATGGTAACATGAATAGGACATTATCATATAGTCCATGAGATGCATAGAATGTGATTTATGTGAAAAGTCACAGAAGATATAAATCACAAGTTCTTTGTAAACTCAGAATTTTAGTTTGTAATCGGTGATGAAATTGGGCATTTCATCTGCGAAAACTATAACATATCAACCAAGATGATTTGTCTTGATCATGGAAATGGAGATTTCTAGTTGATATGTTAATATGTTTTAAGAGTTAAAACGTATTGAACTGGACCGGTGTGAGATTTATTATTTTCCTAACGACTGTCAAATGAATAATAAACTCACGACTTATATTTGCATGAACTCTTAATCCTGAGAGAATAATGGACTTGATCATGAGGTTTATGTTGCTTTGATATATCAGGAGTGAGATCTAGAGTTACGGTTAAAACCTCAGTATGTTGGGCAACTACATTTAATGTTGATGAAACATATATTCTCAAGATGGAATTCATAGTCTCTTAACGGAGATACAAAATATTCCCTTGAGATAAGTTTAATGGGTTTGTTATTCAGAATGTTAGGCCTAACTACTTTAGTAAATAGTTACTAGAGTATATATTTGTGAAATTGAATTTCATAAATATATGATGAATAACTTAAAGGATTAAACTGAGTACTCAAGGATAAGATGTAGTAATTTACAAAGTGGCAGTCTACATTCATGACTTTGTATTACTACAAATATTTTATGAAGGGGTTGCATGTACAATAAAGTCTTGGGATATAATTTATAGATAAGGCCTAGAGTGCAACTATATTTATATAGTGGTATTAAATATAGTTAATGGTAACTTTGGACTTGTCAAGAGTTGACAGAAAAGCCCAAGGCCCATTGGAGCTAGTGTCTTATTGGTCCCTTTTGGTCCCACTCCAAGCCACACACTTAAGCCCAATTGGAAAGGCCCAAAAGGCCGGCCCAATTAGATAATCGGTTTGACACAAAGGGAGAAAGATACAGAATTTTCTGTAGTGAGAAATTTTTGTAAGAACACTATTGTGAAGTGGTGTATGTAAGTGTTAGACACTTTGACATTTCTCCCTTTGGAGCTGATTGAGAGACCACACATCTTGGGCGTTAGTGGAATTGGAGTGAAGATTGAAAGTGTTCCCAAGCAATTTTGATCTTCGATTTTGAAATTCACCACTCCAAGGTACACTCTCTTGTTCTTAAATTCTGAAACTTATATAGTACATGTTAACTTTTATGAATGAAGTAGATCCGTTATTTTTCCCTGCGCACATGCATATTTTTCCTTCAAATGGTATTAGAGCGGTTTTCATTTCGTTTCTGTTTAACATGTTTTGAGTTTTAGAATTGTTGACAATAGTTTCATGTTGTTAGAAAATAGTTTTCTGCATGGTTGTTGAAGTCATTGTTTGATAAAAACTGATTTTGATGTTATGATGTTGTTTAATTTTAGTTTAAGTATGTTAAACTGAACTTTAAGGCTATAACATCAATGTAATTCAGTTTTGATATCAATTTATGTTCATTATGATCGTATCTTGGTTGTTTTGTACATGAAAACAGAGAAAATTGTCTTAGAAAAATTCTGGAAAATTCAAATTCGCGATGCTCGATCGATCAAGGATCTGTCGAGAATCTATCGAGTTGATAGAAGATCTCTCGATCGATCGAGGATCTGTTGAGAATTGATCGAGCTTCGTAGAACTTATTCTCGATCGATCGAGAATCTGTTGTCAATCGATCGAGGACTGTGGATTCAGAATTTTTCCTAAGTGTTTTTACATATAAAAAGAGCAAGGCAATGTGTAATTAGTTTATACATGTTTTAAATTTAAAAACCTTTATCTTAAAACATCTAGTGGGAGAGAGATACAAGGGTTGCATCTCACGGCCTCCATTGTTGGTTCATAGTAGTGTGAAATATATACTTTGTCTTTGTCTCAAGCTTAGCATTCCATGCGGAGAGTATTTATTTCATGGTCCTACAAGATTGGATTTCTTGGTTTATAGTGGTTTGATCAAACGCCTTGTCTTAGCTTCGAGCTTTGCATTCCATGCTGAGGGTGTTTGTATCATAATACTACAAAATAAGTCTGTTAAAGGGATGAAATGTGGCTACACATGATTCTAGACAATGACATACACTAGACTAAGTATTATGGTATCCTCTATGCTGAGTTCTTACTATTATTACTTAGAGGCTAAATGTAAAACGGCATATTATTAGTGTTTGGTAAGAGTTATCACGATAGCACTAATAATGAGAATAGTTCTCAATCAATCATAGTATTTAATGTTCACTCTATGCTGAGGAATATTGAATATGGGATTGGGTTGTCGTTGCATATATTATGTTATGGTTTTATTAAGGTTCCATACTATATGCTTATATGCTCAATCGATAATGTCCAATTAACTTATTATATTCATGTTTATTATTTTCAGATTTGAACATGGCATCATTTAGCCCACTTGTTTCTATTCTTAATCAAAACAAACTGACTAGATCCAACTATGTTGATTGGAAAAGAAATTTGGACATTGTTTTAACAGCTGAAGAGCACAAATATGTGCTTACTCAACCATGTCCTAGCTTTCCTTCATTAGATGCTCTTCTTGAGGAAAAACAACGATATGATCGTTGACAGAAATCTAATGAAATGGCCAAGTGCTATATCCTAGCATCCATCCCAAATGTTCTACAACATCAAATGCAGGATGTAGAACTTGCTTTGGACATTATGCATAGTTTGAAGGAGATGTTTGGTGAGCAAGGCTATTCAGCAAGGCAAGAAACCATGAGGCAAATTTATAGTACCAAAATGACTGAAGGTACTTTAGTGAGAGAGCATTGTCTTACAATGATCTCTAATCTGAATACATTAGAAGTTTTAGGTGTTGACATTGATGGAGAATCCCAAGTGGATATGATACTCCAGTCACTACCGGAATCATTCAAGGAATTCAGACTGAATTATAATATGAATAAAAAGGTTTATTTATTGTCTGATTTAATGAATGAGTTAGTGGCGGCAGAAGGCATCCTTGGTACTTCTAGTGTTGAAGCCAATGTGGGTGAAGCTTCTACTTTTCAACCTAAGTCAAAAGGCAAGGGTAAGAAAAAGAAGAAGAAGGACTTCACTAAGCAAGAGGGTAAGCAAATTGCCTTAGGGGTTGCCGATAAAGGAAAAAGCTCAAAGGAAAGTGTTTCCATTGTGGTGAGAAAGGACATTAGAAGAGAAATTGTCCAAAGTTTAAGGCTGCTAAGAACAAGGGTATGAAAACTTTCTTTCTTCTTGAAATATGTTTGGTACAGAATCCCACGGATTCTTGGTGTGTGGATTCAGGTTGAACTAATCATAGCTGCAATTCTTTGCAGGGGTTTCAGGAGACCAGAAAGCTGAGTGAAGGGGAATTGTTTCTTACTTTGGCTAATGGGAGTAGAATTCCGGTTGAAGCTGTTGGTGTTGTTAATTTGTGTTTTGAGTCTAGGGTTTTAATATTGCAAGACTGTCTGTTTGTACCTAATGTTCGTAGGAATTTGATTTCTGTAACCTATTTAGGTAAAGATGGATATTGTGTTATCCTTAAAGACAATGTTGTAATAAAGAAAGGTAAAATGTTTATCTGTTCTAGCAATATTGTTGATGGTCTTTATATTTTAACTCCTGATAAGCATGAATTATACAATTCTGAATTAGATAATAATTCACATGTTAAATCATTAAAGAGAAAGTTTCCTTCTACTAATGAAGCATATCTTTGGCACTTACGTTTGGGTCATGTTAATTCAAACAGAATTCAAAGACTTATCAAAGATGGACTCTTACAGCCCATGGACTTTGATGAATTTCCAGTTTGTGAATCTTGTTTGGAAGGTAAAATGACCAAACGACCTTTTAATGCAAAAGGTAGAAGAGCCCAAGAGTTGCTTGAATTAGTACATTCAGATGTATGTGGTCCTTTGTCAATCTAAGAAAGAGGTGGTTATGAATATTTCATCACCTTCACTGATGATTACTCTAGATTTGGTTATGTGTACCTAATGAAATGGAAGTCTGAAGCTTTTGATAAGTTCAAAGAGTTTAGGGCTGAAGTTGAGAATCAATTGGGTAAACGCATAAAGGCTATTCGATCTAATCGAGGTGGCGAATACCTTCTTGGTGATTTTAAGGATTACTTGACTGAAAATGAGATTATATCCTAGTTGACTGCACCTGGAACTCCACAACAAAATGGTGTAGCAGAAAGAAGGAATATGACTCTTTTAGATATGGTTAGATCCATGATGAGTTATTCGACTCTACCAATTTCTTTTTGGGGATATGCCTTAAGTACTGCAATGTATCTTCTAAATTTAGTACCTTCAAAGTCTGTTCCTAAAACACCTGTAGAGTTGTGGAATGGGCATAAGCCTAGTATGAGACATCTCCATATTTGGGGTTGTCCAACACATGTATTAAAAGGAAAGTCTGACAAGTTATAGTCTAAAACAGAAGTGGTTTTCTTTGTAGGCTATCCAAAAGGAACAGTTGAAGGATTATTCTATAGTCACAAGGATAATAAAGTGTTTGTTAGCACAAATGCCAAAATTTTTAAAAATGACTATATGAATAATTTTACTCCTAGAAGTAGAGTTGTCTTGGCTGAAATGAATGAACCTGTAGTTAAACAATCAATGGATCAAACTAGGGATGATGTGGTTGTATTGGATACACCACAAGATACTATTCATGAGATGTCTAGTACACAGGTGCCTCGTCGTAGTGGGAGAATTGTTCGGCCTCTTGTGAGATTCATAGGTTTGGGAGAAACTTATGAAGCTATCTCAGAAGAGGCTGAATCTGATCCTTACATTTATGATGAAGCAATAAATGATATAGATGCACATCATTGGGTGCAAGCTATGAAATTTGAATTAGATTCGATGTATTCCAATCAAGTTTGGGATTTTGTAGAGGCGCCTAATGGCAGTAAATATGTTGATTGCAAATGGGTTTACACAAAAAGAAATCATTAACTATGATGAAACTTTTTCGCCAGTAGCCATGCTTAAATCTATCAGAATTCTCTTATCCATTGCTGCTCATTATGATTATGAGATTTGGCAAATGGATGTCAAGACTGCATTTCTTAATGACAATCTTGAAGAAGAAATCTACATGTTGCAACTGGAAGGTTTCATAGCAAAGAACCAAGAGCATATGGTATGCAAGTTGAAAAGGTCCATTTATGGACTTAAGCAAGCATCTAGGTCATGGAACGTCAGATTTGATTAGACAATCAAATCATTTGGTTTTAAACAAAATCTTGATGAACCATGTGTGTACAAAAGACATCAAAACAAAGTAGTAATGTTCCTAGTGCTTTATGTTGATGACATTCTACTCATTGGAAATGATGTAGGAGTAATGTCATCGGTTAAAGTTTGGTTGTCAGGCCAATTTGATCTGAAGGATTTGGGCGAAGCTAACTATATTCTAGGGATCAAGCTTTGGCGAGATCGAAAGAATAGGATGTTAGGTTTGTCACAAGCTGGATATATAGATAAGGTTCTAGAACGGTTTAGCATGCAAAACTCCAAGAAAGGATTACTTCCTTTTAGACATGGAGTTCCTCTGTCTGATGACCAAAGGCTTAAGACTCAAGAGAAAGAAAATATGATGAGACAAATTCCCTATGCTTCTGCTATGGGAAGTCTCATGTATGCCATGCTTTGTACTAGACCGGATATTTGTTATTCAATAAGCATGGTTAGCCGATATCAATCAAATCCAAGACCAAAACATTGGCAAGCTGTAAAGTATATTCTCAAGTATCTATGGAGAACGAGAGACTATATGCTTGTTTACCGTTGTGAGGATTTGATTCCCATTGACTATACAGATTCAGATTTTCAGTCGGATCTAGATTTCAGAAAATCCACGTTGGGATGTGTTTTCACCTTGGAAGGTAGAGCCATAAGTTGGAGGAGTGTTAAGTAATCTTGTATTGCTGACTCTACCATGGAAGCCGAGTATATTGCTGATTGTGAAGCAGCAAAAGAGGCTGTTTGACTCAAGAAATTCCTTTCTGATCTTGGTGTTGTGAGAATTGAGCAAGTTCCCATTACATTGTTCTACGACAATAGTGGAGCGGTTGCACAATCCAAGGATCCAAGGAATCACAAGAAAGGAAAGCACATAGAGAGAAAGCATCACATCATTCGAGACAATGTTGCTTGTGGAGATGTGGTTGTAGCAAAGATTGATGGTACAAAGAATCTGGCGGATCCCTTTACCAAAGCCTTGCCTCAAATGACTTTTAAGTCACATTTGGAGGAGATGAGAGTTAGATTAGTGCACAATAGTCTTTAATGCAAGTGGGGGATTGTTAGGATGTGTGCCCTTAAATCCTATTATATGATGTTATGTATGTTATTATTTATGACATTATGTATGACTTAATGTTGTGTTTAATAAAGTTGTTTTATTATTATCTAACATAATGGTAACATGAATATTGGGACATTATCATATAGTCCATGAGATGCATAGTATGTGATTTATGTGAAAAGTCACAGAAGATATAAATCACAAGTTCTTTGTAAACTCAGAATTTTAGTTCGTAGTCAGTGATGAAATTGGGCATTTCATCTACGAAGACTATAACATATCAACTAAGATGAATTGTTTTGATTATGAAAATTGAGATTTCTAGTTGATATGTTAATATGTTTTAAGAGTTAAAACGTATTGAACTGGACCGGTGTGAGATTTATTATTCTCTTAACAACTGTCAAATGAATAATGAACTCACGATGTATATTTGTATAAACTCTTAATCCTGAGAGAATAATGGACTTGATCATGAGCTGTAGGTTGTTTTGATATATCAGGATTGAGATCTAGAGTTACGGTCAAAACCTTAGTATGTTGGGCAACCACATTTAATGTTGATGGAACATATATTCTCAAGATGGAATTCATAGTCTCTTAACAGAGATACAAAATTCCCTTGAGATAAGTTTAATGGGTTTGTTATTCAAAATGTTAGGCCTAACTACTTTAGTAAATAATTACTAGAGTATATATTTACGAAATTGGATTTCATAAATATATGATGAATAACTTAAAGGATTAAACTGGGTACTCAAGGATAAGATGTATTAATTTACAAAGTGGCAGTCTACATTCATGACTTTGTATTACTATGAATATTTTATAAAGAGGTTGCATGTACAATAAAGTCTTGGGATATAATTTATAGATAAGGCCTAGAGTGCAACTATATTTATATAGTGGTATTAAATATAGTTAATGGTAACTTTGGACTTGTCAAGAGTTGACAGAAAAGCCCAAGGCCCATTGGAGCTAGTGTCTTACTGGTTCCTTTTGGTCCCACTCCAAACCACACACTTAAGCCCAATTGGAAAGGCCCAAAAGGCCAGCCCAATTAGATAATTGGTTTGACACAAAGGGAGAAGGATACATAATTTTTTGTAGTGAGAAATTTTTGTAAGAACACTATTGTGAAGTGGTGTATGTAAGTGTTAGACACTTTGACATTTCTCCCTTTGGAACTGATTGAGAGACCACACATCTTGGGCGTTAGTGGAATTGGACTGAAGATTGAAAGTGTTCCCAAGCAATTTTGATCTTCGATTTTGAAATTCACCACTCCAAGGTACACTCTCCATTATTTTTCCGCTGCGCACATGTGTATTTTTCCTTCAAAGGGAACTAGACATTCTTTTAAATCTAAAAGATCACCAATGATTGTCATAGAAGGAATAATTATAATTAGAAAGTAAACATGAATATAAGCACTATGCATAATGCAGTAAGTATAAATTTTTTACTTTTCTAAAGGTATAAATTCATTACTTATCAATTTATAATTAATCGGTTTGCAATTTATGAATTTATATATTATCATTATTAGCTAGTTATAGCACTATGAGACACTAAATGTGGGTAAGTGTCACAATTTTATTTAGTTAGGTTTGTGTGACATTTTATGCAATTGTTGATGACATCTTAGTGTATAGCAAGTCTCAGTAGGAGTATATAGAGGATTTTCATGAGATGTCTCGAACTCTTTAAGAGTAGAAGTTTTATGCAAATCTGAAGAAGTGTCATTTCCTAACTGACAGCCTTATGTTTTTAAGCTATGTTGTTTCAGGTGATGGAATCAAGATGGATCTAAGAAAAATTGAGGTTATACTCAGTTGGTCCGTGCCAAAGTCTCTTCATGATGTTAGAAGTTTTCATGGGCTTGCTTCCTTTTATCGGTATTTTATCAAGAATTTCAGAAGTCTTATTGCCCCTATTATTGAATGTTTGAAAAGAGGAAAGTTTTAGTGGAATGAAGAAGCCCAAAAGAGTTTTGAACTGCTTAAGAAGAAGGTGACAGAAGCTCTGATTCTGGTACTTCCAAATTTCAACAAATTATTTGAAGTGGATTATGACGCTTTAGGTGTGGGAATTGGTGCCGTGCTCATCTAAGAGGGTAAGCCTATTGCTTTCTTTAGTGAGAAACTGAATGAATGCAAGAAAAAGTATTCTACATATGATAAAGAATTTTATGCCATTATTCGTGCCTTGGATCATTGGAGTCATTATCTCCTTCCAAATGAGTTTCTCCTTCTTTTTGATCATGAAGCTTTGAAGTATTTTAATAGTCAGTAGAAACTCAATAGTTGACATGCCAGATGGGTTGAATTTCTTCAATCCTATTCTTTTTCTATCAAACACAAATTTGGAAAGCTGAATCAAGTGGCAGATGCCTTGAGTAGAAGACATTCCTTGCTAAACACTATAAAGGTGCAAGTGGTAGGTTTTGAAGTTCTCAAGGAACTGTATAATGATGATCTAGACTTTGGTAATGTGTGGAAAGATTGTTCCAAGGGTTCTGTTAATCATTTCTTGAAGCAAGAAGGTTTTTTTCAAAGACAATAGACTTTGCATTCCTCATTGTTCTTTACGAAGAGAAATTATCCAAGATGCTCATGGGGAGGTCTTGTTGGACACTTTAGAAGAGACAAAACTGTAGCTCTTGTTCAAGAAAATTTCTACTAGCCCAAGTTGACTCATGATGTTATGTCTCTTGTGAGAAGTTGCAAAACCTGCCAAATTGCTAAGAGTCACAGCCAGAACATCGGGTTGTACACACCATTAGTAGTTCCCAAGGTTTTATTTGAAGATGTCAGCTTAGACTTTGTTTTGGGTTTGCCTTGAACTCAAAGAAACAAGGATTCTATCCTAGTGGTGGTTGACCGATTTTCAAAGATGGCTCATTTTGTTCCTTGTAACAAAACTACAGATTCATTTTCTATTGTTGATTTATATTTCAGAGAAATAGTCAAGCTTCATGTTCCAAAAACTATCACTTCTAATCGTGATTTGAAGTTTGTAAGTCATTTTTGGCTTACTTTTTGGAGGAAGCTTGGGACTGCACTGCAATTCAGCTCTTCTTACCATCCATAAATAGATGGACAAACTGAAGTTGTGAATCAAAGTTTGGGAAATATTTTAAGAAATTTTGTGGGGAAAAACATTAGACATTGGGATCTTTTTTTGGCCCAAGCCGAGTTTGTTTATAATTGATCCTGTTAAGATGTGTGCCCTTAAATCCTATTGTATGATGCTATGTATGACATTATGTATGACTTAATGTTATGATTAATAAAGTTGTTTTTATTATTATCTAAAATAATGGTAACATGAATATTTGGACATTATCATATAGTCCATGAGATGCATAGTATGTGATTTATGTAAAAAGTCACAGAAGATATAAATCACAAGCTCTTTGTAAACTCAGAATTATAGTTCGTAGTCGGTGATATGTTTTAAGAGTTAAGACATATAGAACTGGACCGCTGTGAGATTTATTATTCTCCTAACGACTGTCAAATGAATAATAAATCTCATGACTTCTATTTGTATGAACTCTTAATCCTGAGAGAATAATGGACCTAATCGTGAGGTGTAGGTTACTTTGATATATCAGGAGTGAGATCTAAAGTCACGATCAAAACCTCAGTATGTTGGGCGGCCACATTTAGTATTGATGGAACATATATTCTCAAGATGGAATTTATAATCTCTTAATGGAGATATAAAATATTCCCTTGAGATAAGTTTAATGGGTTTGGTTATTCAGAGTGTTAGGCCTAACCACTTTAGTAAGGAGTTACTAAAGTATATATTTATGAAATTTGATTTCATAAATATATGATGAATAACTTAAAATATTAAACCGGGTACTCATGGATAAAGGTATAGTAATCTTCAAAGTGGCAGTTTACATTCATGACTTTGTATTACTACGAATATTTTATGAAGGGGTTGAATATATAATAAAGTCTTGAGATATAATTTATTAATAAGGCCTAGAGTGCAAATATACTTATATAGTAGTATTAAATATAATTAATGGTAACTTTGGACTTGTCAAGAGTTGACAAAAAAGCCCAAGGCCCATTGGAGCTAGTGTCTTATTGGTCCCTTTTGGTCCCACTTCAAGCCACACACTAAAGCCCAATTGGAAAGGCCCAATAGGCCAGCCCAATTAGATAATCCAATAGTTATAAAGGGAGAAACATACAGAATTTTTTATTAGAAAAAGAAAAAGAGAGAGACATCATTGTGAAGTGGTGTGTATGTGTGAGTGAAGCCACTCGATTATTTTCCTTTGGAAATTGATTGAGAGACCACACTTTTTAGGCGTAAAGTGGAATTGGAGTGAAGATTAAAAGTGTTTTTAAGTACTTCTAATATTTTGTTTTGAATTTCACCATACCAAGGTACGCTGCCTTGTTCTTAAATTCTGAAATTTACACAGTGCATGTTATCAATCATGAATGAAATAGATCCATTTTTGTTACTTCCGCTGTGTGTTTTGTATGAGATGCAAAACCAGTATTTACAAACAATTGGTATCAGAGCCAGATTTTCTTCTTATGCTTGTATAACATGTGATTGGATTTTAGAATAAAAGAAAAATGGTTTCTTGATGATATCGGGTTCACACCAAGGATGAATATTCTCCTGTTTTGTTCGAAGTGGCCTTTGATATATAATTTGAATTGTGCCATGTCTTAATATGGTTATTGAATGGTTATTGAATCTAAGAGATATAACAGTCAAGATTCTCATGTGCGTGAACCAACTTTTTTGCACCGTTTGGCTTAGAGTGCAAACCCTTGATGGCCATCTTGCATGTGTTAATTGGTAACATGAATTTGATGAAACCTTTACGGATATAGTTATCATATATGATATAGTTATCTCATACATATTGTATGAGATACCCTTGCATGTGTTATTGATATAAGGCTTCATCCAATTTGTGTATATATATATATATGGGTTTACATGTTAATTGTTTGTAAAGGCACTGCTTCGGGATTGAAAGGTTTTGTTTCATGGCCCACGGTTGCATTAGTTATCTTTAAGGAAGTGATATAAGAATTCTCTTGAATCCTTGTCATATAATGTATCACTCTCTTGTTTTCTTTGAATGCATTGATATATATATATATATATATATATATATATATATATATATATATATATGGGTTCATTTGCATTCAAATTACTAATACAAGGTTTCTAGCATGTGTTATATGCCTTGGATGCCTTGGATCCGTATGTTAATTTGTGTTTCATATGTTGCAAATCATATGGGGATACACGAATATATTTGCTATCTTATTAATGCTAGGGTTATGGAATTTATTTCTAATGAGATTAGGATTATGTTTTCAAGGGTTTCTAGCATTATTATGGTTCTTGATCTTAAAAACCTTTAATTTAAAATATCTAGTGGGAGAGAGATACAAGGGTTGGATCTCACGGCCTTCATTGTCGGCTTATAGTAGTATGATTAAGCACCTCGCCTTGGCGTATATGCCTTGCTCCCTTCGAAGGGTGTTTAATTCATGGTACTAATGAATAAGCTTCTTAATGATGGATGATATGTGTTTTTACATTAAGGACAACCATGCTACTGTGGAGTTACTTAATGACTCATATAGAATTCAGTCAATGGTGTACTCTAGATTAAGTTTAATGTTAACCTCCCTTCGGAGCTATGTCATTATTACTTAGAGGCTAAAGGAAATACGATATGTTATTAGTGTTTGATTAGAGTTATCATGATAGCACTAATAATGAGAATAGTTCTCAATCAATCATAGTGTTTATAATTTACTTGCTTCCAAGGAATTTTAAACATGGGATTGGGATGTCGTTGCATATTTTATATTATGATTTTATTAAGGTTTCATACTATATGTTTGTATGCTTAATTGATAATGTCCAATTTACTTATTATATTCATGTTTATTATTTTCAGATTTAAATCATGGTATCATATAGCCCACTTGTTGCTATTCTTAACCAAAATAAACTGACTAGATCCAACTATGTTGACTGGAAAAGAAATTTGGACATTGTTCTTACAGCTGAAGAGCACAAGTATGTGCTAACTCAACCCTGTCCTAAATTTTCTTCATTAAATGCTCCTCTTGAGGAAAAACAGCGATATGATCATTGGCAGAAATCTAATGAGATGGCCAAGTGCTATATTCTAGCATCTATTTCAAATGTTCTACAGCATCAAATGCATGATGTAGAACTAACTTCGGACATTATGCTAAGTCTGAAGGAGATGTTTGGTGAGCAAGGCTGTTTTGCAAGGCAGGAAATTATGAGGCAGATTTATAATACCAAAATGGCTGAAGGTACTTCAGTGAGGGAGCATTGTCTTAGGATGATCTCTAATATGAATACATAGGAAGTTTTAGGTGCCGATATTGATGGAGAATCCCAAGTGGATATGATACTCTAATCACTACCAGAATTATTCAAGGAATTCAGACTTAATTATAATATGAGCAAAAAGATTTATTCTTTGTCTGAATTGATGAATGAATTGGTAGCGGCAGAAGGCATCCTTGGTACTTCTAGTACTAAAGCCAATGTTGGTGAAGCTTCTACTTCTCAACCTAAGTTAAAAGGCAAGGGTAAGAAGAAGAAGAAGAAGAAGAAGGACTTCACCAAGTAAGATGGTAAACAAATTGCCTTGGGAGTTGCCAACAAAGGAAAGAAAACCAAAGGAAAATGTTTCTATTGTGGTCAGAAAGGACATTGGAAGAGGAATTGTCCAATTTTCATAGCTGCCAAGAATAAGGGTATGAAAAGTTCATTCCTTCTTAAAATATGTTTAGTACAGAATCCCACGGATTCCTAGTGTGTGGATTTAGGCTGTACTAATCATATCTGTAATACTTTACAGGGGTTCCAGGAAACCAGAAAGGTGAATGAAGGGGAATTATTTCTTACTTTGGCTGATGGGAGCAAGATTCTGGTTGTAGCTATTGGAGTGTATAATTTATGCTTTAATTCTAGAGTTTTAATATTGGAAGATTATCTGTATGTACCTAATGTTCGTAGGAATTTAATTTCTGCAAACTATTTAGGTAAACATGGATATTGTGTTATCCTTAAAGACAATGTTGTAATAAAGAAGGATAAAATGTTTATGTGTTCTGGCAATAATATTATGGATGATCTTTATATTTTAACTCCTAATAAGCATGAATTATACAATTCTGAATTAGATAATAGCTCTCATGTAAAATAATTAAAGAGAAAGTTTCCTTTTACTAGTGATGCATATTTATGGCACTTGCGTTTGGGTCATATTAATTCAAATTGGATTCAAAGACTAATCAACGATGGACTTTTACAGCCTATGAACTTTGATGGATTCCCAGTTTTCGAATCTTGTTTGGAAGGTAAAATGACCAAACGGCCTTTTAATGCAAAAGGTAGAAGATCCCAAGAATTGCTTGAATTAGTTTATACAGATGCATGTGGTCCTATGTCAACCCAAGCAAAAGGAGGTTATGAGTACTTCATCACTTTTATGGATGATTACTCAAGATATGGTTATGTGTACCTAATGAGACAGAAGTCTGAAGCCTTCGAAAAGTTCAAAGAGTTTATGGCTGAAGTTGAAAATCAATTGGGTAAACGCATAAAGGCCATTCGATCTGATAGAGGTGGCGAATACCTTTTTGGGGATTTCAAAGATTACCTAATTCAAAATGGGATTGTATCCCAATTGATTGCACTTGGAACTCCTCAACAAAATGGTGTAGTGGAGAGAAGGAATAGGACTCTTTTGGAAATAGTTAGGTCCATGATGAGTTATTCAACTTTACCAATTTCCTTTTAGGGATATGCACTAAAAACTGCTATGCATATTTTGAATTTAGTTCCATCAAAATCTGTTGTCAACACATCGAAGGAATTGTGGAGAAGGCACAAGCTTAGTATGAAATATCTTCACATTTGGGGATGTCCAACACATGTGTTGAAAGGGAAGTCTGATAAGTTGGAAGCTAAAATGGAAGTATGCATATTTTTAGGGTATTCAAAGGAAACCAAGGGTTATTTATTCTATAATCATAAGGATAACAAAGTGTTTATTAGCACCTATGCCAAATTTTTGAAAGATGATTATGTGAATAATTTTAATCCTAGAAGTAAAGTTGTATTGGCTTAATTAGATGAACTTGTAATAGAACAACCAATGCATGAAACTAGGGATAGTGTGGGTATATTAGATACACCACAAGACATTACTCATGAGATGACTAGCACATAGGTGCCTCGTCGAAGTGGGAGAATTGTTTGGCCTCCTATAAGATTTATAGGTTTGGGAGAAACTTATGAAGCTATCCCAAAAGAGGCTGAATCGGATCCCTACATTTATGAAGAGACAATGAATGATGTAGATGCACATCATTGGGTCCAAGCTATGAAATATGAATTGGAGTCTATGTATTCTAATCATGTATGAGATCTTGTAAAGGCGCCTAACGGCATTAAACCTGTTGGTTACAAATGGGTTTACAAGAGGAAGAAAGGGATAGATGGAAATGTTGAAACCTTTAAAACAAGATTAGTTGCGAAAGGGTACACACAAAAAGAAGGTATTGACTATGATGAAACTTTTTCGCTAGTAGCCATGCTTAAATCTATCAGAATTCTCTTATCCATTGCTGCTCATTATGATTATGAGATTTGGCAAATGGATGTCAAGACTGCATTTCTTAATGGCAATCTTGAAGAAGAAATCTATATGATGCAACCGGAAGGTTTCATAGAAAAGAACCAAAAGCATATGGTATGCAAGTTGAAAAGGTCCATTTATGGACTTAAGTAAGCATCTAGGTCATGGAACATCAGATTTTATCAAGCAATCAAATCATTTGGTTTTGAACAAAATTTTGATGAACCATGTGTATACAAAAGATATCGAGATAAAATAGTAATGTTTCTAGCGCTTTATGTTGATGATATTCTATTCATTGGAAATGATGTAGGGGTAATGTCATTGGTAAAAGTTTGGTTGTCAAGCCAATTTGAAATGAAGGACTTGGGTGAACCTAACTTTATTCTAGGGATCAAGCTTTAGCGAGATCGCAAGAATAAGATGTTAGGTTTATCACAAACTGGGTATAGAGATAGGATTCTTAAATGGTTTAGCATGCAAAACTCCAAAAAATGATTACTTCCTTTTAGACATGGAGTTCCTCTGTCTGATGACTAAAGGCCAAAGACTCTTGAGGAAGAAAATATAATGAGAAAAGTTCCTTATGCTTCTGCAGTGGGAAGTCTCATGTATGCCATGCTATGTACTAAACCAGATATCTGTTATTCGGTTGACATAGTCAGCTGATATCAATCAAAACTAGGACTTAAACATTGACAAGCTGTAAAGCATATTCTCAAGTATGTACAGAGAATGAGAGATTATATGCTTATTTACCATAGTGAGGATTTGATTCCCATTGGTTATATAGATTTATATTTTTTAGTCAGATCTTGATTTCAGAAAGTCCATTTCAGGTTGTGTGTTCACCTTGGGAGGTGGAGCCATAAGTTGGAGGAGTGTTAAGCAATCTTGTATTGTAGACTCCACCATGGAAGCTGAATATGTTGCTCCTTGTGAGGTGGCAAAGGAAGCTGTTTGGCTTAAAAAATTCCTTTCTGATCTTGGTGTTGTGAGAATGGAGCAAGTTCCCATCATATTGTTTTGCGACAATAGTGGAGTGGTTGAACAATCCAAAGATCCAAGGAATCATAAGAAAGGAAAGCACATTGAGAGAAAGTACCACATTATTCAAGACATTGTTGCTCGAGGAGATGTAGTAGTAGCAAAGATTGATAGTGCAAATAATCTAGCGGATCCTTTTACCAAAACCTTGCCACAAAGGACTTTTAAGTCACATTTAGAGGGAATGGGATTAAGACTAGTGCACAATAGTCTTTAGGGCAAGTGGGAGATTGTTAAGATGTGTGCCCTTAAATCCTATTGTATGATGCTATGTATGATATTATTTATGACTTAATGTTATGAATAATAAAATTGTTTTATTATTATCTAAAATAATGGTAACATGAATATTTGGACATTATCATATGGTCCATGAGATGCATAGTATGTGATTTATATGAAAAGTCATAGAAGATATAAATCGCAAGTTCTTTGTAAACTTAGAATTATAGTTCGTAGTCAGAGATGAAATTGGGTATTTTATCTGCGAAGACTATAATGTATCAACTAAAATGATTTGTCTTGATCATTGAAGTGGAGACTTCTAGTTGGTATGTTGATATGTTTCAAGAGTTAAGACATATTGAACTGGACCGCTGTGAGATTTATTGTTCTCCTAACGACTGTCAAATGAATAATAAATCGCACGACTTCTATTTGCATGAACTCTTAGTCCTGAAAGAATAATGGATAGGTTGCTTTGATATATCAGGAGTGAGATCTAAAGTCACGATTAAAACCTCAGTATGTTGGGCGGCCACATTTAGTGTTGATGGAACATATATTCTCAAGATGGAATTAATAATTTCTTAACGGAGATATAAAATATTCTCTTGAGATAAGTTTAATGGGTTTAATTATTCAGAGTGTTAGGCCTAACAACTTTAGTAAGGAGTTATTAAAGTATATATTTATGAAATTTGATTTCATAAATATATGAAAAATAACTTAAAGGATTAAACCGGGTACTCAAGGATAAAGATGTAGTAATCTTCAAAGTGGCAGTCTACATTCATGACTTTGTATTACTACGAATATTTTATGAATGGGCTAAATGTAAAATAAAGTCTTGGGATATAATTTATTAATAAGGCCTAGAGTGCAATTATATTTATATAGTGGTATTAAATATAATTAATGGTAACTTTGGACTTGTCAAGAGTTGACAGAAAAGCCCAAGGCCCGTTGAAGCTAGTGTCTTATTGGTCCCTTTTGGTCCCACTCCAAGCCACACACTAAAACCCAATTGGAAAGGCCCAATAGGCCAGCTCAATTAGATAATCAGTTAGTTATAAAGGGAGAAACATAAATAATTTTTTACTAGAAAAAGAAAAAGAAAAAGAGAGAGACATCATTGTGAAGTGGTGTGTATGTGTGAGTGAAGCCACTTGATTATTCTCCTTGGAAATCGATTGAGAGACCACACTTCTTGGGCGTAAAGTGGAATTGGAGTGAAGATTAAAAGTGTTCCCAAGTACTTCTAATATTTTTTTTTTGAATTTCACCACACCAAGGTATGTTATCTTATTCTTAAATTCTGAAATTTACATAGTGCATGTTATCAATCATGAATGAAATAGTTCCATTTTTGTTGCTCCCGCTGTGTGTTTTGTATGAGATACAAAACCAGTATTTACCAACAAATCCACTAGCCAAACTACTGGTAATAGTCCTTTTGAAGCAGTTTATGGCCTTAATCCTACTAGACCACTTGAATTGACACCACTTTGCGTTACCAAGAATTTCAGTGGTGATGCTGAAGAAAGGGCAAAGGAAATAAAGAAATTGCATGAACAAGTCCAAAATAAGATTAGGAAGCAGAATGAGAAGTTCTGCAAGTAAGCAAATAAGCATCGAAATCAGCAGTTTACAAGGAAGGTGACTTGGTTTGGATTCATCTTAGGAAGGAAAGATTTTCCTCCAAAAGATCTTCTAAGTTGAAACCAAGAGCTGATGGACCTTTTAAAGTGTTGCAACGGATTGGTGAAGATGCTTACAAGATTGATCTACCTAGAGATTATAGTCTTTTAGTAACCTTCAACGTTTTTTATCTTTCTCCTTACTATGAAGATCAAGAAGACCAAGTGGACTTGGGGGCAAGTCCTTTTCAAGCAGGGGAGTATGACACCGGATGTCCCAAGATCCAGTAAGCCCAACCTGATGTCAGTCTAGACCCAAAAGTTTTCCTTGAAGACTAGAATAATAGCCCATTATTTTAAAATATTTTTATTTATTAATTAAGTCAATTTGTCTTTATTTAGTGTCTCCTAGGCCGACAAGTAATTTATTATGTTTCTAAGTTCCTAAGAGTCATATCTGACTTTGGTCAGATTAAGTGAATGTATTTACTATTATTTTTCGTTTTCCTATGCTTAAGGGGCAGTTCCAAGCTTTATTAAAGCCTTTGGTTGAATCTAATAAAAAGTAGAGTGTATTTTCACAATTAAAAACCTTGTGTTTTTCAGAAGATAGATTTCTTCTAAATTATCTCTCATCCCTTGGGTGGATTCCTTTGGGTGGAGAGTATCGATTTCTCTATCTCTTGGGTGGTGTTAATCTATATCCCATAGAGCAGTGAGCCAAAACAGTTCTATATTGTTAGCTAAATTCATTGGGTTAGTGCTATCTATATCCCTTTGGGTTTACTTAGGTGGTGAGCTTATCTATCCTTTAAACTTTTGAGTGTTTCTTTTTTTCTTATCCCATTAAACTAGAAAATACAAAATATATTCATCCAACGTATTTCCATTTATTATATTGGTTAAGTTTGGGTTTCCCCTTATGAATCTAGTATCAGGATGGTACTTGTCTTCCATCTCCATCTCTACTTGTTCTGGTGAGGCTCTTGCCTCGAGGTGACATTGATCTCTATTTCTACCTCTACCTTTTCCACTGTGCCTACATATTCAATTCTCGGAGGATATGTGCACAAGTTCTGTATGATGTGCTTGCATGTGCAATTCCTAGAGGATATGTGCATAACTTCAATGGTATTCCATTCTGATTTGCATGGGATTTCATGCCTGCATGTTCAATTCCTGTAGGATATGCATATGAGTTCTAACTTTCTAACTTGCTTGAATACTTTTTGGATGAAAGATCCACTGAGGATGCTGAAGGACTCACTGGAGAGTATAATTCCATTAAGAAGTGTTTTGGTGATGATTCTAACCTTTCATGAAGTCTTGATGGTGTATGGTCCACTGGGGATTTCTTGATAGTGTGTTGCTCACTAGGAAAACTTTCCTCCACTGGGGAAAAATTATCTTCTTCTTTCTTATAACTCATTAGGGATTGATGTTGACTCCACCTTTGAGGGGGTTTTACCAACTCCATTGGGGAAATTTTATCTTGCAACTCTTGAGGGGGTTGCTTTTATGTCTTAGGCTCATGGGGGAGCCCTACTGAATTTTACTTTGGATTTGGTTGATGATCTTGACTCAAGGAGGAGTCCTTATGATGATTTTTTATCTATTGGGGGATGTTTTCAATGCTTTTGATCCACTGGGGATACTTTTGATGCATTTGATCCACTAAGGATTGATTTAGATGCTTTCGATCCATTGGAGATGCCTTTTTAGGATCTTTTTGTTCTTTGTCTATTGAGGGCATTTCTATCATTTTTAGGTGTACTTTTGAATTTTTCTTTGCACTTCTAGCCTCCTAGGAGCTGCTTGGGGATATTTGAAATTTTGTTTTTGCTAAACTACACGTAGTTTAGCAGGGAGGCCTAAACTACATGTAGTTTAGCCACCAGGTATGTTCCCGCCTCTTCATCTTTTTTTCTCTAAAAGTTACCTACCATTTTTATTTTTTTTATTTTTCATTCTCTTCATCTCCTTCACCTCTTCATATTCTCTAACTCCCTCTACAAAAACCTTTTGCCTCCCTTTCATCCCCTCACAATCTGACCCTCATCTTCTTCTTCAATCTCAACTTCTCTCTCAAACTCTCTCATCTCCTTCAATGGCACCTAAGTCCAAGAAGGGTTCCTACATCCTCTCCACCAATACATTTCATCTCACCCATTGGAATGGAGCAGTAAGGCTGGCTGAGGCTCCTCCCTTGTCCTACAGATTGCAACATCTTTCTAAAGGCACAAGGGCTGGATCGGTGAGTTTTTTTTCTTCATTTTCTTCAATTTGATATGTTTTTTAGGCTTGTAAATGCTTGGGTTTTGTTATGGGATGGGTTTAGATGAAAGCATGACACTTTAGGAGGGGTAGGAACATGTTTAGGTTAAGTTTTGATTAAGGAAACCTTGAAAATGTCGAAGAACACCCTTCTGTGTTTGTTCTTGCAAGCGCAGGTTTAGGTTTGCATGCCCAGATATGTTCTTACGCTCACAACCTATATTCATGCGTATGCAAGCTTGTTCTTGTGCATGTGTGTATGTTCTTTAGTTCATGCACACATAGGTTCTAACCTGTACACGCGTGTAGAATTCTTCGTACAGAGCTTCTTTCCTACGCATGCATGAGGCTAGGTAGAAACCCTAGTTTGGGCATTTGAACTCCTTTTTCATATGTTTTTCATCTATTTGTAATCTTAATATCATTCTTCACCATTTTTGTATTCAATTGTATATCCCATGTCACATTTCACTCTATTGTGAGTCAAATATTACTTTCCTACTATTCTTTTCTCTTAATCATGAATTTAATTTGATTTTCTTTTTGCAAGTTTTACCTCTATATTCTAGTAAAGGGAGTACCAGCTGGGTATTAGTATGGTACATCATCCTTATCGAGGAGACTCAGGGTCACATTCATACTGCGGGTTTTGTACTCGTTCTTTACTTACTGCCTGAGAGGTCTACTAGTGCTGTCTTGGAGCAAACCTTAGCCGAGAGGTGGTGGGACACTACCCACACCTTCCACATTGTTGATTGAGAGATGACGATCACTCCCCATGACTTCCACTACATGACTGGCCTGCGGTTTGATGAAGTCCCGATAAGCTTGGAGGACGAGTCAGGCACTCAGTTGGGTGCAGAGCTGCTTGGGAGGAAGTATGCTACGGAGACAATCTACTATACTAATCTTGAGGCGGACTTCATGCGTCATCCACAAGGGACGGCTACGGAGTGTGCAAGGATGGCCAAGGTCTTTTTGCTATATTTGTTGGGGCGTACTTATTCGCCAATGGTGGGTAGATGGTGTCTCTAAGGTGGCTGGCCCTTTTCCAGGACTTTGGGAGGGCTTGGACTGCCAATTAGGGGCAAGCATGCTTGGCCTACTTTTACTCTTCCTTAGACAAACTCAGCTGGGGGACTTTGCACTAGCTAGTGGGGCCTTGGAAGCTCCCTAAGGTTAGTTTCTTTTCCTTTTCTACGGTAGCTCATGCATTCTTGCCCTTATAGTCATATACATCCACAAGCCATTTAGGTTAAGACTATGTATCATATTCTTGATAACTACATTCATATTCGTATCTTGCAAACTTGTTATCTTGTAAACTGCCATATCTATGGCTTGTAAACTATGCCATAACCTTTTACAAACTATGCCTTGCCAACTGTAATATTTGTATCTTGCAATCTATCATGTTCTTTTGCAAACTGTACCATAACCTCTTGCAAATTGTCATCTTCCAAACTGTCATGTTCTTTTACAAACCGTATCACAGCCTCTTGCAAACTGTCATCTTTTTAGCGTTGGGTCGTGGAGTACAATCTCATTGCTTGGGGAACTTCAATGGACTTGAAGCTCGATTCTGGCCCACCTCAACAAGCTTTCTTCAAATGATGTAAGTTAGGAATATATTGCTTTCCACTTTTTACATGCTTCTTAGGATTCTCTTCCAAACTCTATGTTTTGTCACAAATTGTGTGGAGTCCAAGGGCTAGTGCTAATCCTATGGTAGACCTGAGCATGGAGACAGCTGCTATTGTTGCTTCTGGGATCTCCCAGCCCCTTGAGGGTGCTAGGTTGAGGGTCATTTATTTGGCAGAGAGGGTGTGTTGCCAGTTGGTAGGTGAGGATGCGCCCCTGGTTCCGATGGGCGCTCTAGTGTTCATGCTTGCCTCTCGCTCCATGATGAATGCAGAGTACGACTTATGGGGGTTGAGCATTCCTTACATTGAGTGAGTAATGGTTGAGCCAGACTATGATGAGTTCAGTAGGACTCGCCTCATGCCTTCCCTTAAGGCTGTGGTATGGGTTCTTGCTTCTCTCAACTCCTTTCAATCATTCATCATTTGCATTCTTGTACATTGGTAACATTCAATTGAAACACTTGTGTCAGGCCTGCCCTGCTGTTGGTGCTTTTATTGACCCTCCCTATTTGCACTAGTCGGTCGATGCTTATGGCCTTGATCGCTTTGCTTGGAGTGTCCCATTGGCCACAATACAAATGTCACGGACTAAAATGCGAGAGACATACGGCACGACCGCTGCAACCTCGAAATAAGATGCGAGCATACGGCACAGCCGCTATAACCCACTGTAGAGACGTATGGCACGACCATTGTAACCTCGAAATAAGATGTGAGCATACGGCACGGCCCCTATAACCCACTGTACAAACATACGGCACAACCGCTCTAAAGTCGAAATAAGATGCGAGCATACAGCATGTTCGCTATAACCCACTGTAGAGACATTCACGTTCGGTGTTGGGGACATATTTTTATGTAATTGGCATATCCTTGGACAAAACGCACTTTACTTGTATTTGGGTAAATCTAAGTAGGTTCAAGATGATCATTACAAGTGGTTAAATTGAAGACATGAAGATTACTCAAGAATTGTTCAAGAAAAGTGCAAACTACAGGTCTCGATACCACCTCGACAGAAGCTCAATCTGTCGAGATTCATTAAAGCTCAACAGATGTCCCGATCGATTGAGCTTACGGATTTCAGAATATAGCCAGCAACGTTTTTACTCTAAAAGGCTATTTGTTTATGGGTTTGTATAATTCTTATTGGACTAGGAAAACCCAAGGTTTGTGTAAACCTATTTGGAATAGGAGAGCCCATTAAGCTCCTATTTAAAGGAGGTGGAAAAAGAAAAACCTAACCCGAGAGAGCTTCATAAGGTTTTCTTTTTGAAACCCTAGCCTCCTCCTACAGAAAAAAGAGTTCTTGCTACGTTTCTTGTACGCCTTTGGGTTTTGTAACCAAGCAAAGTCTTTTGCACCAACATTGAAGATCTTATTGGTGTTTCTATGTGAAGCTGCTGCAAATCAACTACAACAATCAAAGGGTGACATTCATATATTGAAGAGTTCAGAGGTTCTGAAGCGGTAGAAGGTTTCTACTGTGAGTTCATCTACGGGGATTGTAGAGTCTAGGGATAAAGGTTTTGTACTAGATCTGAAACTTCTCTTTACTATAGTGAATTGCTTTTCGGGAAGGTTTCCCCCCAGGTTTTTTTACTATGAAACTGGTTGGTTTCATTGGTTTTCCTAGGTCATCATATCTTGTCTTATTTATTTTTCCGCTGCACTTAGTTTTGACATGATATTGATGTTTATATGTTTTAACAAGTTTTATGCATAATAAATCTAATTAACAACTTGAGTTTAAAACTTGTTAATTCTATCAACTGGGGTCTAAATTTCCCATCAAGTGGTATCAGAGCAGGCACACTCTGATTAGGGTTTAATCTTTGTTGTGTGATCCATTGACCCCTATTGTCATGGAAACTCTTGATTGTTTTGATTTGCATGATCTTGTGTTGAATGATGATGATGATATTCATGATGCCTATTGCAAGCTTTATAATTTTTGTATGAAATCTCTTGAATGTTCTACAAAATTAAAAGCTAAATTTAAAAAGGTCAAGCTTGAAAAAGATGATTTGATTGCAAAATTGGATGAAGCCAATAATTTGAATAAAAATTTTAAAAATCAAATTTCATCTCAGGTGGACAAAATTAAGAGTTTGGAAAAGCAACTAGTTGAATTTAAAACTGAAGTTGAAAAATTAACTAGTGTCAAACTTATTGTTGAGCCTAACTCAAAAGAAAAAGATTTTTATATTCCCCCCTTTAAAAGGAATAATGAAGAGTTGAAGGCTAATATTGCTAGGATAGACAAAGGTAAACAATCTGATGTTAACGCTGAAGTTTCTAAACCTATGTCTAAAACTCCTCCTAGGTTGAATAAAAATTCTAAATTTGTCCCCACTTGTCATCATTGTCATTTTGTTGGTCATATTAGGCCAAATTGTCCTAAGTTGAGGTCTCTGTCAACCTCTAAGGTTAAACCTCCTTCTAGGAAACCGAGTAGCTCTAAAACTGCTCATGTTTGTCACCATTATGGTGCTTTCGGTCACACTCGTCCTAATTGTTTCAAGTTGTTTCCTCATAAGCAAGTGTCCAATAGGTCTCATCCTTTGTCTAAAAGCTCTGTACCTATTCCTGGTGAGTTATTAAAAGCTTTGAGCTTTTTGACTCAATTTAAGGGGAATTATAATTCCTCTATGTCCTTTAGTAGTCATACTAGGACACGTGCATTTTCATCTTCACGACCAAAGACTCGTGATGTGTGGGTGAGGAAGAATCCTAAGACTTAATTGTCTATTCTGTTTGGCCTCTGCTTTAATTCTTTCTATCTAAAGTAGGACTCTCTTTGCTTGATTTCTTATCTGCTTTTGAAATCATGCTTTCATGCATATGCATCTTTCTTTTATGCATTGCTTTGCTTTGTTTAACATGTTTTTGTTTGGTTGTTTTCAGTTTTGCTTTATTTTGTTTTTCAAAATAAAAAAAGAAATTTGAAAAATTGAAAAATACAAAAACAGTGTATGTTTGTGTACATCGGTTGCTGTGAACCTTAAAATGGCCATTGAAACAGAGTTTTCTAAACTTTGTATCACTTGTAGCTTAGATGAGCATTCTTATGCACAACTAAGCAAGTGAGCTTTATGGCTCTTTGTTTGTGACGAATAAGGTTAAGTGATCTCTTGTACTTAACACTCGTATCACTCTTTTTGACGTGTAGGACTAGAAAATCCTAAGAGAAAGGCATAAATAACCATCTCACCACTGTTACTCGCCAATCATGATATGACATCTGTATGCTTCGGCATAGCAAAAGTGCAATGTCAATGAAATCTGTATGCCTCGGCATAGCAAAAGTGCAATGTCAAAAGCGCAATGTCAAAAGCTTAACATAACTGGGTATTTTTTTTCTCTCCTTTATATACCCATGCATAGTTTGCTTAATAAAAAGAAAATATACAAAGAAAATAAAAGCAAAAAGATAAAAAATGCTTTAAATATGATTGCAAGCGTGTTTTATAGGAGATGTGAGAGTTATAGGATGTACCTCAAGGGTGATAGTCCCCATCAAACAGTTATGATTGTGTGTGAGTTAAAGTGAGTTTCTCATATCTCAAATCGTCATAACTTTGTGACACTTATGCAATCTTGCGATGTTTTCACACACAACACACAATATTCTTTGCTACTCTTGATACATGTGCAGGTACAATGTGATTTGGCCATCACAAGGTTTACATATGTTGATGTATGCTCACTAAACTGTCTTAACTTGTTTTTGAAATATAAAATTGGTTACACTTTTTTAGTGTGTGTGTGAGTTTTTGGGAGCTAAATGTTTAACTTTTTTTTATTGAGAGGTTAAAATGTTGGTTGGATCTTTGGCTGAGTTGCATGTTTGATTGCATTCATATCTGTGTTTTTCTCCTCTTTGAAAAACTGTTTTTAAGCCATCTCGACACCTCTCGATACCTGGCTTATTTGTCGAGCTCTTTAGTTGCATCTTATCGCAATCTTGACACCTCTCGATAGCTAGGTGGATCGATCGAGAAATCTTCTGTCTGCTCGATAGATCCTCGACACCTTCTCGATCCATCGAGGTTGTCTCGATAGCTTCTAGACACCTCTCGATCGATAGAGATACCCTTGCATGCATTTCATTTTTCTTTGTTTTGCATTTTTTTTCCTTTAAGTCCATAGCATCTTGTTTTTCTTTTTCTTGCAGGTCTATGGTTCCTTGTTCTCCTCGTTCCCTCTTTATCTATATTTTTTCTTTCTCCGGTCAAGTTTTTTGGCTTTTTATGCCCTTTGTCAATCGTGTCAAAAAGGGGGAGAAATTTGAGAATTGAACGTCATTCCTTAAGGGGAGTAATAGACTTAGGGGGAGAACTTCATGTTAAAGGGAAGAAAGTTTTTGATGTAACTAACTTAGGGGGAGAGTTAATTTGATACATATTGATATTGATATATTTTTGTGTTGTGTATCTTTTGGTTTTGTAACCATTTTTACATACATGATGCTTATCAAGTGGTATATGTGATGATATATGTGTTTCACTCTTTATCTCACATGTGTTGTTTATTTTCTCTTTTTATACACATGTTTCTTGTTTATTTAACTTGTCATTGTTTTCCACATGGTACCTTGATGTGTTTTGTTTAGTGCCTTTCAGGAAAGACAAGTTAAAGCCAAGTCAAAATTCCGAACCTTCTTTTTGCAGCAACTTCCAAGGTTCAGATCTTTTAGACTAGGCTTATTTATTCTGTAATCTTGAGTAGAATGTATTCTAGGACATTCAATGTACTCTTGTGGTTTTGTCACGGATTGCCAAAGGGGGAGATTGTTGGGGACATATTTTTATGTAATTGGCATATCCTTTGACAAAATGCACTTTACTTGTATTTGGGTAAATCTAAGTAGGTTCAAGATGATCATTTCAAGTGGTTAAATTGAAGACATGAAGATTACTCAAGAACTGCTCAAGAAAAGTGCAAACTTTAGGTCTCGATACCTCTTCGACAGAAGCTTGATCTATCGAGATTCATTAAAGCTCTACAGATGTCCCGATCGATCGAGCTTACGGATTTCAAAATATAGCCAGCAACGTTTTTACTCTAAAAGGCTATTTGTTTATGGGTTTGTATAATTCTTATTGGACTAGGAAAACCCAAAGTTTGTGTAAACTTATTTGGAATAGGAGAGCCCATTAGGCTCCTATTTAAAGGAGGTGGAAAAAGAAAAACCTAACCCGAGAGAGCTTCATAAGGTTTTCTTTTTGAAACCCTAGACTCCTCCTATCGAAAAAAGAGTTCTTGCTGCGTTTTTTGTACGCCTTTGGGTTTTGTAACCAAGCAAAGTCTCTTGCACCAACATTGAAGATCTTATTGGTGTTTCTATGTGAAGCTGCTGCAAATCAACTACAACAATCAAATGGTGGCATTCATATATTGAAGAGTTTAGAGGTTCTGAAGCGGTAGAAGGTTTCTGCTGTGAGTTCATCTACGGGGATTGTAAAGTCTAAGGACAAATGTTTTGTACTAGATCTGAAACTTCTCCTTACTATAGTGAATTGCTTTCGGGAAGGTTTCCCCCCAGGTTTTTTACTGTGAAACTGGTTGGTTTCTTTGGTTTTCCTAGGTCATCATATCTTGTCTTATTTATTTTTCCGCTGCACTTAGTTTCGACATGATATTGATGTTTATATGTTTTAACAAGTTTTATGCATAATAAATCTAATTAACAACTTGAGTTTAAAACTTGTTAATTCTATCAACCAGGGTCTAAATTTCCCATCATTCGACACGGCTGCTATAACCTCCAAATAAGACGTGAGCATGCGGCACGAACACTATAATCCATTGTAGTGACGTATAGCACGGCCGCTGTAACCGGGAAATAAGATGCAAGTGTACGTCACGAACTCTATAACCCACTGTAGAGACATACGGCACGGCCGCTATAACCTCCAAATAAAATGTGAGCATACGACACGGCCTCCATAACCCAGCGTAGAGACGTACAACATGACCGCTATAACCTCCAAATAAGATGCGAGCATATGGCACGACCGCGATAACCCACTGTAGAGATGGAAGGCACAGCCGATATAACTTCCAAATAAGAAGCAAGCATACGGCACGGCAGCTATAACCCACTATAGAGACGTATGGCACGGCCGCTGTAACCTCAAAATTAGATGCAAGCATACGGCATGGCTGCTATATCCCACTGTAGAGACGTACAGCACGACTGCTGTAACCTTGAAATAAGATGCGAGCATACGACACCGTCGCTATAACCCAGCGTAGAGACATTCGGCACGGTGGCTATAACCTCCAAATAAGATGCGAGCATATGGCACGGTTGCCATAACCCACTGTAGAGACGTACGGCACGACCGCTGTAACTTCGGAATAAGATGCGAGCATACGTTACGGCCGCTATAACCCATTGTAGAGACGTACGACATGGCCGCTATAACTCGAAATAAGATGCGAGCATACGGCACAACCGTTATAACCCATTGTAGAGACGTACGACATGACCGCTGTAACCTCGAAATAAGATGCAAGCATATGGCAAAGTCGTTATAACCCACTGTAGAGACATATGGAATGGCCACTGTAACCACGAAATAAGATGCGAGCATATGGTACGGCCACTATAACCCACTGTAGAGACGTATGGCACGACTGCTGTAACCTCGAAATAAGATGCGAGCATACTGCACCGTCGCCATAACCCAGCGTAGAGACATTCGGCACAGTGGCTATGACCTCCGTATAAGATGCGAGCATATGGCACGGTCGCCATAACCCACTGTAGAGACGTACAGCACGACCGCTGTAACCTCGGAATAAGATGCGAGCATACGTTACGGCCGCTATAACCTCGAAATAAAATGTGAGCATACGTCATGACCACTATAACCCACTGTAGAGATGTATGGCACGGCTGCTGTAACCTCAAAATAACATGTGAGCATACGGCACGACCACTATAACCCACTGTAGAGACATACGCCACGGCCGCTGTAACCTCGAAATAAGATGTGAGCATACGGCACAACGGCTATAACCCACTGTAGAGACGTACGGCATGGCCGCTGTAACCTCGAATTAAGATGCAAGCATACGACACTGTAGCTATAACCCAATGTAGAGACGTTCGGCTCGGCGGCTATAACCTCCAAATAAGATGCGAGCATACGACATGAGCCTAACTGTAAAGACATATGGCACGGCCGCTGTAACCTCGTTATAAGATTCGAGCATACGTTATAGCTGCTATAGCCCACTGTAGAGACGTACAACACAACTGCTATAACCTTGAATAAGATTCCACGACCTCTTTAACCCACTGCAGAGGCATATGGGACGACCGCTATAACTTCCAAATAAGATGCGAGCATACGGCATGGCCGCTATAACCCACTATAGAGAGGCATGGCACTGCCACTATAACCTCAAAATAAGATGCGATTATATGGCACAGCCACAAAATCACACTCTAGAGACGCACAACATGCCGCTATAACTTCCAAATAAGATGCGAGCAAACGACAAGGTCGCTATAACCCAATGTAGAGACGTATAGCACGACCGCTGTAACCTTAAAATAAGATGCGAGCATACGGCACGGCCGTTGTATCCCAGCATAGAGATGTACGGCAAGACCGCTGTAACCTCAAAATAAGATGCGAGCATACGGCATGGCCGCTATAACCCACTGTAGAGACGTATGGCACGACTGCTGTAACCTTGAAATAGGATGCGAGCATACGGCACGGTCGCTATAACCCACTATAGAGAAGTACGACACGACTGCTGCAACCTCGAAATAAGATGTGGGCATACGACATAGTTGCTATAACCCAATGTAGAGACGTTCGGCACGGTGGCTATAACCTCCAAATAAGATGCGAGCATACGGCACGACCGCTATAACCTACAGTTGAGACGCACGGCACGGCCGCTGTAACCTCGAAATAAGATGCAATTATATGGCATGACCGTAATAACCCACTGTGGAGACGCACGACACACCGCTATAACTTCCAAAGGATATGTGAGCAAACGACACGGCCGCTTTAACCCACTATAGAGACTTATGACACGCCTCTGTAACTTCCAAATATGATGCGAGCATACAGCGCGGAAGCTATAACCCACGGTAGAGACGTTCGGCACGGTCACTGTAACCTCAAAATATGATGTGAGCATACAGCACGGCCGCTAATATAGGTGAAGCTTCTACTTCTCAACCTAAGTCAAAAGGCAAGGGTAAGAAAAAGAAGAAGAAGGACTTCACTAAGCAAGATGGTGAACAAATTGCCTTAGGAGTTGCCAACAAAGGAAAGAAAGCCAATGAAAAATGTTTCCATTGTGGTGAGAAAGGACATTGGAAGAGGAATTGTCCAATTTTCAAAGCTGCCAAGAATAAGGGTATGGAAAGTACATTCCTTCTTGAAATATGTTTGGTACAGAATCCCACAGATTCCTGGTGTGTGGATTTAGGTAGTACTAATCATATCTGTAATTCCTTGCAGGGGTTCCAAGAGACCAGAAAATTGAATGAAGGAGAACTATTTCTTACTTTGGCTGATGGGAGCAAGATTCTGATTGTAACTGTTGGAGTGTTTAATTTGTGCTTTGAGTCTAGAGTTTTGATATTGGAAGATTTTTTGTATGTACCTAATGTTCGTAGGAATTTAATTTCTGCAACTTATTTAGGTAAAAATGGATATTGTGTTATCCTTAAAGACAATATTGTAATAAAGAAAGATAGTGTTTATCTGTTCTAGCTATATTGTGGATGGTCTTATTTTAACTCCTGATAAGCATGAATTATACAATTCCAAATTAGATAGTATCTCTCATGTAAAGTCATTAAAGAAAAAGTTTCCTTCTACAAGTGATGCATATCTTTGGCACTTATGTTTGGGTCATATTAATTCAAAGACTTATCAAAGATGGACTCTGAGGGCCCATGGACTTTGATGGTTTTCCAGTTTGCGAATCTTGTTTGGAAGGTAAAATGACCAAACCACCTTTTAATGCAAAAGGTAGAAGAGCCCAAGATTTGTGGAACTAGTACATTTAGATGTATGTGGTCCTATGTCAATCCAAGCAAGAGCTGGCTATGAGTATTTCATTACTTTCACTGATGATTACTCTAGATTTGGTTATGTGTACCTAATGAAACGAAAGTCCGAAACTTTTGAAAAGTTCAAAGAGTTTAGGGCTAAAGTTGAGAATCAATTAGGTAAACGCATAAAGACCATTCAATCTGATCGAGGTGGCGAATATTTTCTTGGGGATTTCATGGATTACTTGACTGAAAATGGGATTATATCCCAGTTGACTGCACTTGGAACTCCACAACAAAATGGTGTAGCAGAAAGAAGGAATAGGACTCTTTTAGATATGGGTAGATCCATGTTAAGTTATTCGACTCTACCCATTTCCTTTTGGGGATATGCCTTAAGTACTGCAATGTATCTTTTGAATTTAGTCCCTTCAAAGTCTGTTCCTAAAACACCTGTAGAGTTGTGGAATGGGCGTAAGCCTAGTATGAGACATCTCCATATTTGGGGTTGTCCAACATGTGTTAAAAGGAAAGTCTGATAAGTTATAGTCTAAAACAGGAGTAGTAATTTTTGTAGGGTATCCAAAAGGAACTGTTGGAGGTTTATTCTATAGTCATAAGGATAATAAAGTGTTTGTTAGCACAAATGCCAAATTCTTGAAAATTGACTACATGAATAATTTTACTCCTAGAAGTAGACATGTATTGGCTGAAATGAAAGAACCTGTAGTTGAACAACCAATGGATGAAACTAGGGATAATGTGGCTATATTAGATACACCAAAAGATACTACTCATGAGATGTCTAGTACTCAGGTGCCTCGTCGTAGTGGGCGAATTGTTCAGCCTCCAATAAGATTTATAGGTTTGGGAGAAACCTATGAAGCTATCTCAGAAGAGGTTGAATCAGATCCCTACACTATGAAGAGGCAATAAATGATATAGATGCACATCAATGGGTTTAAGCTATGAAATCTGAATTAGATTCAATGTATTCCGATCAAGTTTGGGATCTTATAGAGGTGCCTAATGGTATTAAACCTGTTGGTTGCAAATGGGTTTACAAGAAGAAGAGAGGGATAGATGGAAAGGTTGAAACCTTTAAAGCAAGGTTAGTGGCGAAAGGGTTTACACAAAAAGAAGGTATTGATTATGAAGAAACCTTTTCACCTGTAGCAATGCTTAAATCTATCAGAATTCTCTTATCCATTACTGCTCATTATGATTATGAGATTTGGAAAATGAATGTCTAGACTGCATTTCTTAATGGCAATCTTGAAGAAGAAATCTATATGATACAACCGGAAGGTTCATAGCAAAGAACTAAGAGCATATGATATGCAAGTTGAAAACGTCCATTTATGGACTTGAACAAGCATTTAGGTCATGGAACATCAGATTTGATCAAGCAATAAAGTCATTTGGTTTTGAACAAAATCTTGATGAACCATGTGTGTACAAAAGACATAAAGATAAAGTAGCAATGTTCTTAGTGCTTTATGTTGATGATATTCTACTTATTGGAAATGATGTAGGGGTAATGTCATCGATAAAGGTTTGGTTGTCAAGCCAATTTGATATGAAGGACTTGGGTGAGGCTAACTTTATTTTAGGGATCAAGCTTTGGCAAGATCGCAAGAATAAGATGTTAGGCTTATCACAAGCTAAATATATAGATAAGGTTCTAGAACGGTTTAGCATGCAAAACTCCAAGAAATGATTGCTTCCTTTTAGACATGGAGTTCCTCTGTCTGACGAATGAAACGCTTAAGACTTAAGAGGAAGAAAATATGATGAGACAAATTCCTTATGCTTCTACAATAGGAAGTCTCATGTATGCCATGCTTTGTACTAGACCAGATATCTATTATTCAGTTGGCATGGTCAGCCAATATCAATCAAATCCAGGACCAAAACATTGGCAAACTGTAAAGCATAGTCTCAAGTATCTTAGGAGAACGAGAGATTATATGCTTGTCTACCAGTGTGAGGATTTGTTTCCCATTGGCTATACAGATTCGAATTTTCAACCAGATCTTGATTTTAGAAAATCCACTTCAGGTTGTGTGTTCACCTTGGGAGGTGGAGCCATAAGTTGGAGGAGTGTTAAGCAATCTTGTATTGCAGACTCCACTATGGAAGCTGAATATGTCACTGCTTATGAGGCAACAAAGGAAGCTGTTTGGCATAAGAAATTCCTTTATGATTTTGGTGTAGTGAGAATGGAGCAAGTTCCCATCACATTATTTTGTGACAATAGTGGAGCGGTTGCACAATCCAAAGATCCAAGGAATCATAAGAAAGGAAAACACATTGACAGAAAGTACCAAATCATTCGAGACATTGTTGCTCGTGGAGATGTAGTAGTAGCAAAGATTGAAAGTGCAAAGAATATAGTGGATCCCTACACCAAAGCCTTGCCCCAAAGGTCTTTCGAGTCACATTTGGAGGAAATGGGAGTTAAATTAGTGCACAATAGTCTTTAGGACAAGTGGGAGTTTGTTAGGATTAGTGCCCTTAAATCCTATTGTATGATGCTATGTATAATATTATGTATGACATTGTGTATGACTTAATATTGTGATTAGTAAAGTTGTTTTATTTTTATCTAAAATAATAGTAACATGAATATTCAGACATTATCATATAGTCCATGAGATGCATAGTATGTGATTTATGTGAAAAAGTTATAGAAGATATAAATCACAAGTTCTTTGTAAACTCAAAATTGTAGTTCGTAGTCGGTGATGAAATTGGGTATTTCATCTGCGAAGACTATAACATATCGACTAAGATGATTTATCATGATCATGGAAGTGGAGACTTCTAGTGTAGGAAAAACTTATTTTGTATCTCATACAAAACACATAGCGAAAGCAACAAATAAGATCTATTTCATTCATGATTGATAACGTGCACTATATATATTTCAGAATTTAAGAACAAGAAAGCATACCTTGGTGTGGTGAAATTCAAGACAAAATATTAGAAGTACTCGGGAACACTTTTAATCTTTATTCCAATTCCACTTTACGCCCAAGATGTGTGGTCTCTTAATCATTTTTCAAGGGAGAATGATAGAGTGTCTCACTCTCACATACACACCATTTCACAATGATGTCCCTTTCTTATTATTTTCTCTTATAAAAAATTATGCATGTTTCTCCCTTTATAACTAACTGATTATCTAATTGGGCTGGCCTATTGAGCCTTTCCAATTGGGTTTTAGTGTGTGGCTTGGAGTGGGACCAAAAGTGACCAATAAGACACTAGCTCCAATAGGCTTTGGCTTTTCCGTTAACTCTTGACAAGTCCAAAGTTACCATTAATTATATTTAATACCACTATATAAATATAATTAATAGACTGCCACTTTGAAAAATACTACATCTTAATTCTTGAGTACCCGGTTTAATCCTTTAAGGTTATTCACCATATATTTATGAAATCTAATTTCATAAATATATACTTTAGTAACTCGTTACTAAAGTGGTTAGGCCTAACACTCTAAATAACTAAGCCCATTAAACTTATCTCAAGGGAATATTTTATATTTTCGTTAAAAGATTATGAATTCCATCTTGAGAATATATGTTCCATCAACACTAAATGTGTCTACCTAACATACTGAGGTTTTGACCGTTACTTTAGATCTCACTCCTGATATATCAAAGTAACCTACACTTCATGATCAGGTCCATTATCCTCTCAGGATTAAAAATTCATGTAAATAGAAGTCTTGAGATTTATTATTTATTTGAAAGTAGTTAGGAGAATAATAAATCTCACAGTGGTCTAGTTCAATATGTCTTAACTCTTAAAACATATCAACACATCAACTAGAAGTCTCTGTTAGGATTAGTTCCCTTAAATCCTACTGTACGATACTATGTATGATATTATGTATGACATTATGTATGACATTGTGTATGACTTAATATTGTGATTAGCAAAGTTGTACAGTATGTGATTTATGTGATTTAATATTGTGTATGACTTAATATTGTACAGTATGTGATTTATCTAAAATAATGGTAACATGAATATTGAGACATTATCATGTGGTCCATGAGATGCATAGTATGTGATTTATGTGATTTAATCACAGAAGATATAAGTCACAAGTTCTTTATAAACTCTAAATTTATAGTTTGTAGTCGATGATGAAATTGGGCATTTCATCTACGAAGACTATAACGTATCAACTAAGATGATTTGTCTTGATCATGGAAGTGGAGACTTCTAGTTGATATGTTGATATATTTTAAGAGTTAAGACATATTGAACTGGATCGTTGTGAGATTTATTGTTCTCCTAATGACTGTCAAATGAATAATAAATCTCACGACTTCTATTTACATGAACTCTTAATCTTAAGAGAATAATGGACCTGATCATGAGGTGTAGGTTACTTTGATATATTAGGAGTGAGATCTAAAGTAACGGTCAAAACATCAGTATGTTGGGCAACCACATTTAGTGTTGATGGAACATATATTCTCATGATGAAATTCATAATCTCTTAACGGAAATATAAAATATTCCCTTGAGATAAGTTTAATGGGTTTGCTTATTCAGAGTGTCAGGCCTAACCACTTTAGTAAAGAGTTACTAAAGTATATATTTATGAAATTGGATTTCATAAATATATGATGAATAACTTAAAGGATTAAACCAGTTACTCAAGGATTAAGATGTAGTAATTTTCAAAGTGACAGTCTATATTTATGACTTTGTATTACTATGAATATTTTATGAATGAGTTGCATGTACAATAAAGTCTTGGGATATAATTTATTAATAAGGCTTAGAGTGCAATTATATTTATATAGTGGTATTAAATATAATTAATGGGAACTTTGGACTTGTCAAGAGTTGATGGAAAAGCCCAAGGCCCATTGGAGCTAGTGTCTTATTAGTCCCTTTTGGTCCCACTCCAAGCCACACACTAAATCCCAATTGGAAAGGCCCAATTGGCCAGCCCAATTAGATAATCAGTTAGTTATAAAAGGGAGAAACATACATAATTTTTTCTTAAGATAAATAATAAGAAAAAGACATCATTGTGAAATGATGTGTATGTGTGAGTGAAGCTACTCAATCATTCTCCCTTAGAAACTGATTGAGAAACCACATTTCTTGGGCGTAAAGTGGAATTGGAGTGAAGATTAAAACTGTTCCCAAGTGATCTTTTGTTTTTAATTTCACCACACCAAGGTACGCTTTCTTGTTCTTAAATTCTGAAATTTACATAGTGCATGTTATTAATCATGAATAAAATATATCTTTGTTTGTTACTTCCGCTGTGTGTTTTGTATGAGATACAAAACCAGATTTTCCGTTAGTCTCCACTTTCCTGATCAAGACAAATCATCTTAGTTGATATGTTATAGTCTTCGCAGATGAAATGCCCAATTTCATCACCGATTACGAACTAAAATTCTGAGTTTACAAAGAACTTGTGATTTATATCTCTTGCGACTTTTCACATAAATTACATACTATGCATCTCATGGACTATATGATAATGTCCCAATATTCATGTTACCATTATTTTAGATAATAACAAAACAACTTTATTAATCACAATATTAAGTCATACACAATGTCATACATAATGTCATACATAGCATCATACAATAGGATTTAAGGGCACTAATTCTAACATCTAGTTGGTATGTTGATATGTTTTAAGAGTTAAGACATATTGAACTGGACTGCTGCGAGATTTATTATTCTCCTAACGACTGTCAAATGAATAATAAATCTCACGAATTCTATTTACATGAAATCTTAATCCTGAGAGGATAATGGACCTGATCATGAAATGTAGGTTACTTTGATATATCAGGAGTGAGATCTAAAGTAACGGTTAAAACCTCAGTATATTGGGTAGCCACATTTATTGTTGATGAAACATATATTCTCAAGATGGAATTCATAGTCTCTTAATGGAGATATAAAATATTCTCTTAAGATAAGTTGAATGGGTTCAGTTATTCAGAGAGTTAGGCCTAACCACTTTGGTAAAAAGTTACTAAAGTATATATTTATAAAATTGGATTTCATAAATATATGATAAATAACTTTAAAGGATTAAACCGGGTACTCAAGGATAAGATGTAGTAATTTACAAAGTGGCAGTCTACATTTATGACTTTGTATTATCACGAATAATTTATGAAGGGGTTGCATGTATAATAAAGTCTTGGGATATAATTTATTAATAAGGCCTAGAGTGCAATTATATTTATATAGTGGTCTTAAATATAATTAATGGTAACTTTGGACTTGTCAAGAGTTGATGGAAAAGCCCAAGGCCCATTGGAGCTAGTTTCTTATTGGTCCCTTTTGGTCCCACTCCAAACCACACACTAAAACTCAATTGGAAAGACCCAATTTGCCAACCCAATTAGATAATTAGTTAGTTATAAAGAGAGAAACATACAGAATTTTTTCTTAAGAAAAATAATAAGAAAAAGACATCATTGTAAAATGATGTGTATATGTGAGTGAAGCCACTCAATCATTCTCCCTTAGAAACTGATTGAGAGACTACACTTCTTGGGTGTAAAGTGGAATTGGAGTGAAGATTAAAAGTGTTCCCAAGTGCTTTCGATCTTTTGTTTTGAATTTTACCACACTAAGGTACGCTTTCTGGTTCTTAAATTCTGAAATTTGTATAGTACATGTTAACAGTTATGAATAAAATAGATCCTTGTTTGTTGCTTCCACTGTGTGTTTTGTATGAGATACAAAACCAGATTTTCCTTCAGTCTCTATTTCCATATGTTGGGGTTTATGCCCTAAAATCCAATTTATTGGCATGTCATAAATAATTAAATTGTTTAATTATATGAGACTATTTATAAGTAAACTAATGGAACATTATCTTAGTCTATGAGATGCATTGTATATGATTTATGTGATTTAGTCACAGAAGATGTAAATCACAAGTTCTTTGTAAACTCAGAAGTTTAGTTCGTAGTCGGTGATGAAAATGTGCGTTTCATCTGCGAAGACTATAACATATCAACTAAGATGATTTGTCTTGATCATGGAAATGGAGATTTGTAGTTGGTATGTTGATATGTTTTAAGAGTTAAAACATATTGATCTGGACCGCTGTGAGATTTATTATTCTCCTAACGACTGTTAAATGAATAATAAATCTCACGACTTTTATTTACATGAACTTTTGATCCTGAGAGAATAATAGACCTGATCATGAGATGTAGGTTGCTTTGATATATCAGGAGTGAGATCTATTAGTCACGGTCAAAACCTCAGTATGTTGGGCAACCACATTTAGTGTTGATGGAACATGTATTCTTAAGATGGAATTCATAGTTTCTTAACGGAGATACAAAATATTCATTTTAGATAAGTTTAATGGGTTTGGTTATTCAGAGAGTTGGGCCTAACCACTTTAGTAAAGAATTACTAAAGTATATATTTATGGAATTGGATTTCATAAATATATAATGAATAACTTAAAGGATTAAACCGGGTACTCAAGGATAAGATGTAGTAATTAACAAAGTGGCAGTCTACATTCATGACTTTGTATTACTGCGAATATTTTATGAAGGGGTTGCATGTACAATAAAGTCTTGGGATATAATTTATAGATAAGGACTAGAGTGCAACTATATTTATATAGTAGTATTAAATATAGTTAATGGTAACTTTGGACTTTGTCAAAAGTTGACAGAAAAGCCCAAGGCCCATTGGAGCTAGTGTCTTATTGGTCCCTTTTGGTCCCACTTCAAGCCACACACAAGAGCTCAATTAGATAATCAATTATATATAAGGAGAGAAACATACAGAATTAGTTAAATTGATCTTTAAGGCTATAGCATCAATGGAATTCAGTTTTGATATCAAATCCCATCTATTATGTTCATATGGTGGTTGTTTGTTCATGGAAAACCGTTGAAAACTATTCAGATCTTCCCTTTAAAAACTAAAACACAATTTTTTAATGGGTAAGCCTTACTCGAGAAATAGCCGCGAGACAGTCGCAAAAGCTTTTGTCTTAATTTTGTGTTTTTACAAAATTTTTCACGGGTAAGCTTTCCTTGCAAAACAGTCGCAAGACAGTCGCGAAAGTTTCTGCTTGATTTTTGTGTTTTCATTTTTTTTTTCCTTAACTCATTTTCACGGGAGGACCTTAGTCACGAGATTCTCGTGAAAATGCCACTAAAGGGAATTTTGAACTTTTTCTAAGTGTTCTCAAATGTATAAAGTGTAAGGTTGTGTGTGATTAGATTACACGTGTTTATAAATTAAAAACCTTTAATTTAAAATATCTAGTGGAAGAAAGATACAAGGGTTGCATCTCATGGCCTCCATTGTTGGTTCATAGTAGTGTGAAATATATACTTTGTCTTTACTTCGAGCTTAGCATTCCATGCAGAGAGTATTTATTTCATGGTCCTACAAGATTGAATTTCCTAGTTTATAGTGGTTTGTTCAAACACCTTGTCTTAGCCTTGAGTTTTGCATTCCATGCAGAGGGTGTTTTGTATCGTGGTACTATAAAATAAGCCTATTAAAGGGATAAAATGTGGCTACACATGATTCTAGACTAAGTATTATAGTATCCTCTATGCTGAGTTCTTACTATTGTTACTGAATGTTCAAAAAGTGTGTAAAACACCTATGAACATTTAGACCCCCAATTTACAAATTACCAACACAAGTTTATTATCAAACAATGTACGTGCGGAATATGAAAATAAGCTAAATCAGAATTAGTAAAACAATCTAAATCGAAATTAATCACAACCACAGTAGAAATTAAAAAGTAAAGATTAAGGGAAGAGAGATGCAAACACAAAGACAACACAACAATGTGTTATCGAAGAGGAAACCGATGTCCTCGGCGAAAAACCTCTCCGCCGCCCTCCAAGCGGTCAATAATCCACTAGAGAATGAAGTTGGAGATGAAATGTGGCTACACATGATTCTAGACAATGGTATACACTAGACTAAGTATTATAGTATCCTCTATGCTAAGTTCTTACTATTGTTACTGAATGTTCAAAAAGTGTGTAAAACACCTATGAACGTTTAGACCCCCAATTTACAAATTACCAACACAAGCTTATTATCAAGCAATGTACTTGCGGAATATGAAAATAAGCTAAATCAGAATTGGTAAAACAATCTAAATCGAAATTAATCACAACCACAGTAGAAATTAAAAGGTAAAGATTAAGGGAAGAGAGATGCAAACACAAAGATAACACAACGATGTGTTATCGAAGAGGAAACCGAAGTCCTCGGCGAAAAACCTCTCCACCGCCCTCCAAGCGGTCAATAATCCACTAGAGAATGAAGTTGGGATACATGAATAGCAGAAGACCCTCCAAGCCTAATCTACCCAGTGTACCTAAGCCCTCCAAGCTTCTTGCTCCAACAGGGTTATGTCGAACCTTGTCTTCTCTAGCTTACTGGATCCCGAAATAAACCCATTGCATCAACCAAAATGAATTGGTCTTTTCATAACTGCTTCCTAAGTACCAAAATGCCTCCTCACAGATATGGGTATGGTGAGATAAGGATTTGGCTAATGTACCTCTCAAGGATATAACAATGGAGAGGATGATAGTAGAGGAATTTGGAGAATCAAAGGATGAAGATTGTTGATGAGTCAATCTTTTTTTTCTTTAGGGTTTCTCTCTCAAAATTCTCTCTGAAAGCTCTATACATTTTGTGGGTAGAAGGGTATTTATGGTAGGGTGTGTATGGAATGTGAAAAGTCAGTTACAGCCAAACAGGGCATTTTGGCGACTCGAGCTCGAGACTGGAACGAGTTGCGAGTTTGAGTCGCGAGCTAACTGCTTGGCCAGCTGGAGGTTTTGTCTTATAGTGCGACAGCTGGCGTGACCCTTCAACTCCCCCTACATGCTTCACACGTGTGCCATCTTTGGCGACTTGCCAGTCACGAGATCCAGACGCGAGGCCCTTCTTGAATGCACACTCTTGAGTTTTTCTGCACACTCTTGAGTTTTTCTGCACACTCTCTCACACACTACCCTTACATGATTCCCACCTAAATATAGGGTTTCTAAATGCTGAATTGCAAGCAAATTTGGCACGGAATAAAGCCAACAAAATGATTGAATAAAATTAACCTTACAATCTCCCCCTTTGGCTATTCCGTGACAAAACCCTAAAACAAACTCTAGACTTAACATGTGAGTTGGGAACAGTAGAACAAAACTCACTCACACCTAAATCTAGAATCTATGAAGCTCTTGAACCATACGGACAAGTATTTCTTAAAAACAACAACACAATACGATCACTGTAAGCAGAAAACTTGAAATGCATATGGAGCAAGCACAACGCGATCAAGCAATAAAGAATAACAGCACTAAAGCATGGCTTGACCAAAAATGAGCAATCACTATAAATAGTGACTACAATGATCATTCACTCAAGGAATGAACATCCGGACATGCAAGCTCATAACCTCAATGCAAAGTATCATTTGCATGTCCAACACTCAACTGATACAACAACAAAAGGTAATTGCATCAAGGATATAAAATCAAACAAGGGCACAAGAGTGATGTACTAAAAGAAATGCATAACATTATCTAAAAGTACTGAGCTACAAAGCTAAGGTACAAACACAACATAATCTAAAAAACACAACATAAACATAGCAACATAAACATAGGCCTGTTTAATCTCCTACTCTTCAACTATCATCATAATCTCCCCCTTTTTGTCATGAAATAGCTAATCCTCATTTGCTTTTAACTGTCTTTGAATCTGATCCAATTGAGTTTGGAGAGAAGTGAACCTCATATCACAACGGATGTTGTGATGGTGGAGGAGAGAGGCAAGTCCAGACATCTTGGTACTTATGTCGTGGACGGATGCCATAATGTTGTCTAACTTCTCATCATAAGAAGATGAACCAGAACCTGAACCACTATGAGAAGTTGAAGTCTCTGTCTTGATTCCCTTCTGACTATGACCAATGCTAGCATTGAGCGTATGAATGTTGATTGGACTTGGCTTCGGGTAGGGAGACTCATCTACCAATGGATAAATGCCTTTGAGTTTCAAGATTCTTGAAATGAGATAGCAAAAAGGAATGCAAATCCTTGATTCAGTTCTTGCAGCAGTTTTACACAAAATATGAAAGATATGAGCTCAAATATCGATCTCTTCATCAGTTATCAGATCATAAAGGAATAAAGCTCTCTCGAGATTCATGTACTTGGTGCTGGATAGAGGATAGAGATTGTGGAACATGATTATTGTAAGCACCCTTAATTCCGAAGATAGGGAGGAAACACTGATTGAGTTCCCATTTTGGGAGAATTCCAAGTTTCATCCAAGAGCGTCCCAAAGTAACTCTTCATCCGGAGACAAATCATCATATACCGGTGGATTAGGGAACATTGGCCGGTTGATGTGTGGGATGTCTGCCAAATAAACGGGAGTCACTAAGAAACTCTTTCCTCTAACCCAGCATTTGAGCACATCTCCCTCAAAAATTGCATTAGCATAGAACTCTTTTACCAAATTCTCATATGCATCATCAAGGTTGGAGAGAATGAAGTTCCAATCCTTGGTGGCAAACCATTTAGGAATGATGGTGTCCAGGAAAGATGGCTGGTCAACAGCCCTTTCAACCAGCAATGAGGCTTCTCTAAAGAATTTCTCATAAATCTGATAAGTAGCAAAAGATCTAAACTTGTTAGGGTCATACACTCCTGTTGGTGATCGGGTCCTCTTTGACCTAGGATAAAGATCATTGACATCAATCACAGACTCTTTCCCTTTGCTACTGCCTCCTTTCACAGCAGATCTTTTGAATAGGGACATGTTCAGGCTACATCATGGTACACCAAAACACAACAGAAACCACACAAGATAAGAAACTCTATTAGCACTGAGTTAATCCCAAAACAGAAATATTAACGAAAACCCTAAAATCCTGAGGTCTCAATCATGTCACTGAATGTGTGTGTCCCACAGAGAACACATTGTACAACCAATGGTAGAGTGTAACAACATATATCCAACACAACCCACACAACAATCTCACCAAACCATCAAATACCCATATTCAAGCAACATATTCACAAATATCATCAACAACACCCAAATCAAGAAATCTTAAGAAAGAAACATGAAATACATTGGGAAAGAAGTAGAGCCCATACCTTTTCTTGAAGATTGGTGAAGAAGAGTTAAAGAATATGGAAAGTTTGTGTGTGAACACGATGAGTTTGAAAGAGGGAAAGAAGGACAAGAAGATGAATAGTCATTAGTTGTGGGGGAAAACTAAAAATTTTGTGAAACTATCTTGGAAATAACCCTCATTATGCAAAACACGTGATTTTCGCGACTGGATTAAGTCGCGAATAAGCCGCCAAAGTAAGCCGTCAAAAACCTTTGTGACAAAATTTTGAAAAAGTTGTCTAAGTGTTTTTTGCGACTGGAAGTCCCACTTGCGAGTAAGTTGCGACAGGAGTCGCCAAACTTTCTGAGTAAACTCGCGACTGGAGCTTTCACTTGCGAGCAAGTCGCCAAAATGGGTCGCGAGAATTTTAAAAACCCAAAATTTGAAAATTTTTCTAAGTCTTTTTCGCGATTGGGGCCATGACCCACCAAACTTTTTGAGTAAGTTCGAGACTGGCGCATGCGACTGGCTTGACTTGCGAGGCAAGTCGCCAAAACAAGGTTGCACAGTTTTTGAAATTTTTGAAAATTTTCAAAACAAAAATACTTTCCAAAAATAAACAAAACACTCAAAAATCTTTTTGTGTTTGATCATCATATAATTGAGCATGTGCAACATATTTAATCATGTACAATCACACAAATGAATAAGACATTCATTGAACATAGACATGTGTGGGTACCAAAGATGAGATGGTCCTTAGTCTAATGTGAAGCTTCAATGATCAATTCAACCAAGACATACACAATTAGCACGAGGAAAAGTGACCCATTTCAATTATAGAATTATGCATATATGACCTCCCACAAAGCTTGGATACAAAATACTGAAGCTTTTCATATGGCTTCATACACATCATATCATTTGATCTTTTATAATCAATACATCTCATTTTGAGATCGATGCCTGAATTTTTTTTTATTTCAATTTGATGAGCAAGCCTTTAGCCTTTGGCCTTTTTGGGCATCATACATTTTCACAAAAGCCGCTTTCCCTTTTTCCTAGTCAAATACTAGTATGTGCAATGGCTTTTACAGCTCATTATCTCTTTTCATTTTGAGATTTACATTTGTTGATCTCTTTAAAAAATAATAATAAAAGAGAGGGAAGATATATAGGCACAAGTCTATGCAAGTTTCGAGATCAACAAAACCATTGACTTATTATTCATGATAAGTTTGAAGATCTATTTACAACAGTCACATAGATTTCAAGATTTTTCCCACAATGATAAGAGTCCATAAAGGACAAGCTATGCTCGTAAATGCACAAAGCCATTAGTACAAAGGTATAAGGCAAAACATGCTTGTGACAATACACAATAATGTCGATCAAACTTTTTCGATTTTCTACTTTTTATGTGTTTTTGGATTTTTGACACAAAAAAAAAGTAAAGATTGACCAAAAAAAATAAAAAACATTGAAAGCAAAAAGAAGCAAACAAACATAATATGCTATACAAATAGCCAACAAAGTAGTGTGTGCCCTATAAAAGAGAAATCAAAACAAGATAGAGAGATAGAGCACATATCACACATGAGATTCAAGGAATTGTACCAACACTGATGGTCTTATGGAGTGATTCAAACCATGGACCATCGAGAGACTTGGTGAAGATGTCTGCTTTTTGATTATCTGTATGTATGAATTCAAGACACACAACTTTATCTTCCACCAAATCCCGGATGAAGTGGTAACATATCTCTATGTGTTTTGACTTTGAATGCTGAACTGGATTCTTAAAAAGATTTATAGCACTGGGGTTATCACAGAAAACACACATTGTATCTTGAGGAATCCCATAATGAAGTAGCTTTTTCATCCAAAGGAGTTGTGTGCAACAACTTCCAGCAACTATGTACTCTGCTTCAGCTGTAGAGAGAGACAGGAAATTTTGTTTCTTGCTCATCCAAGAGACAAGATTGTTTCCAAGATAGAAGCAGCCACCTGAAGTAATCTTTCGATCATCCCCACTTCCAACCTAATCTGCATCTGAATATCCTGCAAGGCAAGCATTAGAGTCCTTTGAGTACCACAAGCCATAATCCGAAGTTCCATTGACATATCGAATGATTCGCTTCACCGCAGTCAAGTGAGATTCCTTCAGAGCAGCTTAATATCGAGCATAAACACCCACGCTAAAAGCAATATCCGGTCTGCTGGTCGTAAGATAGAGTAAACTCCCAATGATACTCCTATACAAGGTTGGACTCACTTCTACCCCAGAGGAATTAACATTAAGCTTTGTAGATGAACTCATGGGAGTAGAGGCATGCTTTTTAGACTCTAATCCAAACTTCTTGACAATATTTCTAGCATATATTTCTTGGGAAATGAATATGCCTTCCTTCGTTTTCTTGACTTGAAGACCCAAGAAGAATGTAAGCTCCCCCACCATACTCATCTCAAATTCTTTTTTCATCTCCTAGGAAAACTCTATAGCTCGAGCATCAATGGTAGCTCCAAATACTTGGGCCACAAGAAGATAATCCCCAACATCTTTGACAAATAAATTTCGATCGGCATACCCTCTTTTGAACCCTCTATCCAAGAGGTAATGGGTAAGTTGATCATACCAAGCTCTAGGAGCTTGTTTCAAGCCATAGAGATCTTTCTTCAATCTTAGCACATGGTCCTGGAAGTGAGGATCTTCGAAACCTTTGGGTTGTTCAACAAACACTTCTTCATATAGGTAACCATTTAGATATGCACATTTTACATCCATTTGGTAGAGTTTGAAGTTCATAGTGCAAGCAATTGACATAAGAATCAAGATAGACTCAAGTCTTGCCACGGGAATGAAGGATTCATCAAAATCTACATACGACACGATCGTTATAACCCATTGTAGAGACGTACGGAATGGCAGCTATAACCTCCAAATAAGATGCAAGCATACGGTACGGCCGCAATAACTCACCGCAGAGACGTATGGCACAGCCGCTAAAACCTCAAAATAAGATGCGAGCATATGGCACAGTCGCAATAACCCACTATAGGGATGTTCGGCACGGCCGTTATAACCTCCAAATAAGATACGAGCATATGGTACGACCCCTATAACCCACTATAGAGACGTACGTCACGGCCGCTATAACCTCCAAATCAGATGCGAGCATACGACACGGCCGCTATAACCCACTGTAGAGACGCATGACACGAAAGCTATAACTTCCAAATAAGATGCGACCACACGGCACATCCGCTATAACCCACTGTACAGACGTGCGACACGGTTGTTGTAGCCTCGAAATAAGATACGAGCATACAACACGGTTGCTATAACCAACTGTAGAGACGTTTGACACGACCGCTATATCCTCCAAATAAGATGTGAGCATACGGCATGTCCGCAATAAACCATTGTAGAGACACCCAGCACGACCGCTATAACATCCAAATAAGATGTGAGCATACGACACAGTTGCAAGAACCCACTGTAGAGACATTCGGCACGGCCGCTATATCCTCTAAATAAAATGTGAGCATACGGCACGACCGCTATAACTAACTGTAGAGACGTCCGACACAACCGCTATATCTTCCAAATAAGATGAGAGCATATGTCTAGGCCGCTATAACCCATTGTAGAGAAGTGCGGCAAAGGAAGCTATAACCTCGAAATAAGATGCGAGCATACGCCACGGCCGCTATAACCTCAAAATATGATGCGAGCATAGGGCACGACCGCTATAACCTCGAAATAAAATGCGAGCATACGGCACGACCACTCTAACCCACTGTAGAGACGTTTGGCACAGCCGCTATAACCTCAAAATAAAATGCAAGCATACGGCACGACCGCTTTAACCCACTGTAGAGACGTTTGGCATGGCAGCTATAACCTCGAAATAAGATGTGAGCATATGGCTCGGTCACAATAACCCACTGTAGGAAGGTTCGACACGGCTGTTATAATCTACAAATAAGATGCAAGAATACATGTCCTCTACAACCCACTGTAGATACGTATGGCACAACATCTAAAACCACCAAATAAGATGCGAGTATTCGGCATGGCCGCTATATCCAACTTCAGAGATGCACGGCACGACCGCCTTCAAAATATGATGAGAGCATATGGCACAGTCGCTATAGCCCACTATAGAGACGTACAACATTGTCGCTATAACCTCAATGTAAGATGCAAGCATACGGCACAGTTGCTATTACCCAATATAAAGACGTACGGCACAGCCGTTATAACCTCGAAATATGATGCGAGCACACGACACGGCTACTATAGTTCACTATAGAGACGTACGGCATGGCCGCTATAACCTTGAAATAAGATGCGAGAATACGACACAGTTGTTATAACCCACTTTAGAGACATTCGGCACAGCCGCCATATCCTCCAAATAAGATGCGACCATACGGCACGACCACTATAACATCCAAATAAGATGAGAGCATATACCACGGCCATTATAACCCACTATAAAAATGTACGGAATAGCCGCTATAACCTCCAAATAAGATGCGAGCATACGGCATGGCCGCTATAATCCATCGTAGAGATGCACGACATGACCGCTATAACTTCCAAATAAGATGCTAGCATACGGCACGGCCGCTATAACCCACTGTAAAGACGTATGGCATGGCCTCTGTAACCTTGAAATAAGATGTGAGCATACGGCACGGCTGCTATAACCCATGTAGAGATGTTCAGCACGGCCGCTATATCTTCCAAATAAGATGCGAGCATAGGGCACGAATGCTATAACTTCCAAATAAAATGCGAGCATATGGCTCGTGATGGAAAAATAACATGTTTGTATTGCATACAAAACATACGCAGTGGAAAAACAACAGATCTACTTCATTCAAAAATGTTAACATGCATTATATAAGTTTCAGAATATAAGAACAAGAGAGTGTACCTTGGAGCGATGAATTTCAAAACCAAAGATCAGAAGCACTTAGGAACACTTTCAATCTTCACTCCAATTCCACTAACGCCCAAGATGTGTGGTCTCTCAATCAATTCCAAAGGGAGAATGTCAAAAAGTCTAACACTTCTTACACACCTTTTCACAATAGTGTTATTGTATGTTCACTACAGAAACTTCTGTATATTTCTCCATTTGTATCTAATTGATTATCTAATTGGGCTGACCTTTTAGGTTTTTCCAATTGGGCTTAAGTGTGTGGCTTGGAGTGGGACCAAAAGGAACCAATAAGACACTAGCTCCAATAGGCCTTGGGCTTTTCTATCAACTCTTGACAAGTCTAAAGTTACCATTAACTATATTTAATACCACTATATAAATATAGTTGCACTCTAGGCCTTATTTATAAAGTATATCCCAAGACTTTATTGTACATGCAACCCCTTCATAAAATATTCGTAGTAATACAAAGTCATAAAAGAAGACTGTCACTTTGTAGATTACTACATTTTAATTCCTTGAGTATCCGGTTTAATCCTTTAAAGTTATTCATCATATATTTATGAAATTCAATTCCATAAATATATACTTTAGTAACTCCTTACTAAAGTGGTTAGGCATAACTCTTTGAATAACTGAACCCATTAAACTTATCTCAAGTGAATATTTTATATCTCCGTTAAGAGACTATGAATTTCATCTTGAGAATATATATTCCATCAACACTAAATGTGATTGTCCAACATACTGAGGTTTTGACCGTAACAATAGATCTCACTCCTGATATATGAAAGCAACCTGCACTTCATGATCAGGTCCATTATTCTCTCAGGATTAAGAGTTCATGCAAATGTAAGTCGTGAGTTTATTATTCAATTGACAGTTGTTAGAAGAATAATAAAACTCACAACGGTTCATTTTAATATGTCTTAACTCTTAAAACATATCAACATACCAACTAAAAATTTTCATTTCCATGATCAAGACAAATCTTCTTAGTTGATATGTTATAATCTTCATAGATGAAATGCCCAATTTCATCACCGACTACGAATTATAATTCTGAGTTTACAAAGAACTTGTGATTTATATCTTCTTTGACTAAATCACATAAATCACATACCATGCATCTCATGGACTATATGATAATGTTCCAATATTCATGTTACCATTATTTTAGATAATAATAAAACAACTTTATTAAACACAACATTAAGTCATACATAATGTCATAAATAATAACATACATAGTATCATATAATAAGATTTAAGGGCACACATCCTAACAATCTCCCATTTGCCCTGAAGACTATTGTGCACTAATCTAACTCCCATCTCCTCCAAATGTGACTCGAAAGTCCTTTGGGGCAAGGCTTTGGTAAAGGGATCTACTAGATTCTTTGCACCATCAATCTTTCCTACTATCACATCTCCACGAGCAACAATGTCTCGAATGATGTGGTACTACCTCTCAATGTGCTTTCCTTTCTTCTGATTCCTTGGATCTTTAGATTGTGCAACCGCTCCACTATTGTCGCCAAACAATGTGATGGAAACTTGCTCCATTCTCACAACACCAAGATCAGGAAGGAATTTTTTGAGCCAAACAGCCTCCTTTGCTGCCTCACAAGTAGCAACATATTTGACTTCCATGGTGGAGTCCGCAATACAAGATTGCTTAACACTCCTCCAACTTATGGCTCCACCTCCTAAGGTGAAAACACATCCTGAAATGGATTTTCTGAAATCTAGATCTGATTGAAAATCTAAATCTGTATAGCCAATGGGAATCAAATCCTCACATCGGTAAACAAGCATATAATCTCTCGTTCTCCGTAGATACTTGAGTATATGCTTTACAGCTTGCCAATGTTTAAGTCCTGGATTTGATTGATATCGACTGACCATGCCAACTAAATAACAAATATCTGGTCTAGTACAAAGCATGACATACATGAGACTTCCCACAGCAGAAGCATAGGGAACTTGTCTCATCATATTTACTTCCTCTTGAGTCTTAGGTCTTTGGTCATTAGACAGAGGAACTCCATGTCTAAAAGGAAGCAATCCTTTCTTGGAGTTTTGCATGCTAAACCGTTCTAGAACCTTATCAATATATCCATCTTGTGATAAGCCTAACATCTTATTCTTCCGATCTCGCCAAAGCTTGATCCCTAGAATAAAGTTAGCTTTACCCAAGTCCTTCATATCAAATTGACTTGACAACCAAACCTTTACCGATGACATTACCCCTACATCATTCCCAATGAGTAGAATATCATCAACATACAGCACTAGGAACATTACTACTTTACCTTGATGTCTTTTGTACACAAATGGTTCATCAAGATTTTGTTCAAAACCATATGACTTGATTGCTTGATCAAACCTGATGTTCCATGACCTACATGCTTGCTTAAGTCCATAAATGGACATTTTCAACTTGCATACCATGTGCTCTTGGTTCTTTGCTATGAAACCTTCCGGTTGCAACATATAGATTTCCTCTTCAAGATTGCCATTAAGAAATGCAGTCTTGATATCCATTTGCCAAATCTCATAATCATAATGAGTAGCAATGGATAAGAGAATTCTGATAGATTTAAGCATTGCTACTGGTGAAAAGATTTCTTCATAATCAATACCTTCTTTTTGTGTATACCCTTTCGCCACTAGCCTTGCTTTAAAGGTTTCAACCTTTTCATCTATCCATCTCTTCCTCTTGTAAACCTATTTGCAACTAACAGGTTTAATGCCGTGAGACACCTCTACAAGATCCCAAACTTGATTGGAATACTTGGAATCTAATTCAGATTTCATAACTTGGACCCAATGATGTGCATTTATATCATTTATTGCGTCATCTTTTAAGATAGCTTCATAAGTTTCTCCCAAACCTATAAATCTCACAAGAGGTCGAACAATTCTCCCACTACGACAAGGCACCTGTGTACTAGACATCTCATGAGTAGTATCTTGTGGTGTATCTAATACAACCACATCATCCCTAGTTTCATCCATTTGTTGTTCAACTACAGTATCATCTACTTCAGCTAAAACAACTTTACTCCTAGGATTAAAATTATTCATATAATCATCTTCCAAAAATTTGGCATGAGTGCTAACAAACACTTTGTCATCCTTATGATTATGGAATAAATAACCCTTAGTTTCCTTTGAATACCCTAAAAATATGCACACTTCCATTTTAGATTCCAACTTATCAGACTTCCCTTTCAACACATGTGCTGGACATCCCCAAATGTGGAGATACTTCATACTAGGCTTGCACCTACTCCACAATTCCTTGGGTGTGTTAGGAACATATTTTGATGGAACCAAATTCAAAATATGCATAATAGTTTTTAGTGCATATCCCTAAAAGGAAATCGGTAAAGTTGACTAACTTATCATGGACCTAACCATTTCCAAAAGAGTCCTATTCCTTCTCTCCGCTACACCATTTTGTTAAGGAGTTCCAGGTGTAGTCAATTGGGATACAATCCCATTCTGAATTAGGTAATCCTTGAAATCTCCAAGAAGGTATTCGCCACCTCGATCAGATCGAATGGCCTTTATGCGTTTGCCTAATTGATTCTCAACTTCAGCTCTAAATTCTTTGAACTTTTCAAAGGCTTCGGACTTCCTTCTCATTAGGTACACATAACCATATCTTGAGTAGTCATCCGTAAAGGTGATGAAGTACTCATAACCTCCTTTTGCTTGGGTTGACATAGGGCCACATACATCTGTATAAACTCATTCAAGCAACTCTTGGGCTCTTCTACCTTTTGCATTAAAAGATCATTTGGTCATTTTACCTTCCAAACAAGATTCACAAACAGGAAATTCATCAAAGTCCATGGGCTATAAAAGTCCATCTTTGATTAATCTTTGAATCATTCAAGGAATTCAGACTTAACTATACTATGAACAAAAAGATTTATTCATTGTCTGAATTAATGAATGAATTGGTAGCGGCGGAAGGCATCCTTGGTACTTCTAGTGTTGAAGCCAATGTGGGTGAAGCTTCTACTTCTCAACCTAAGTCGAAAGGCAAGGGTAAGAAGAAGAAGAAGAAGGACTTCACTAAGAAAGATGGTAAACAAATTGCCTTAAGGGTTGCCAACAAAGGAAAGAAAACCAAAGGAAAGTGTTTCCATTGTGGTGAGAAAGGACATTGGAAGAGGAATTGTCCAACATTCAAGGCTGCCAAGAATAAGGGTATGAAAAGTTCATTTCTTTTTCAAATATGTTTAGTACAGAATCCAAGGGATTCTTGGTGTGTGGATTCATGTTGTACTAATCATATCTGCAATTCTTTGCAGGGGTTCTAGGAGACCAAAAAGTTGAATAAGGGAAAACTATTTCTTACTTTGGCTGATGGGAGCAAGACTCCGGTTGAAGCTGTTGGAGTGTTTAATTTATGTTTTAAGTCTAGAGTTTTAATATTGGAAGATTGTTTGTATGTACCTAATATTCGTAGGAATTTAATTTCTGCAACTTACTTAGGTAAACATAGATATTGTGTTATCCTGAAAGACAATGTTGTAATAAAGAAGGATAAAGTGTTTATCTGTTCTGGCAATATTGTGGATGGTCTTTATATTTTAACTCCTGACAAGCATGAATTATACAATTCTGAATTAGATAGTAGCTCTCATGTAAAATCATTAAAGAGAAAGTTTCCTTCTATCAGTGATGCATATCTATGGCACTTGCGTTTGGGTCATATTAATTCAAATAGGATTCAAACACTAATCAAAGATGGACTTTTACAGCCCATGGACTTTGATGGATTTCCAGTTTGCAAATCTTGTTTGGAAGGTAAAATGACCAAACGACCTTTTAATGCAAAAGGTCGAAGAGCCCAAGAGTTGCTTGAATTAATTCATACAAATGTATGTGGTCCTATGTCAACCCAACCAAAAGGAGGTTATGAGTTTTTCATCACTTTTACGAATGATTACTCAAGATATGGTTATGTGTACCTAATGAGATGGAAGTCCGGAGCCTTTGAAAAGTTCAAAGAGTTTAGAGCTAAAGTTGAGAATCAATTGGGTAAACGCATTAAAGCCATTCGATCTGATCGAGGTGGCGAATACCATCTTGGGGATTTCAAGGATTACCTAATTCAAAATGGGATTATCTCCCAATTGACTGCACCTGAAACTTCCTAACAAAATGGTGTAGCGGAAAGAAGGAATAGGACTCTTTTGGAAATGGTTAGGTCCATGATGAGTTACTCAACTTTACCAGATTCTTTTTGGAGATATGCACTAAAAACTGCTATGCATATTTTGAATTTAGTTCCATCAAAACTATTCCCAACACACCTAAGGAATTATGGAGTGGGCGTAAGCCTAGTATGAAATATCTCCACATTTGGGGATGTCCAGCACATGTGTTAAAAGGGATGTCTGATAAGTTGGAAGCTAAAACGGAAGTATTCAAAAGAAACCAAGGGCTATTTTGTACATGAAAACATAGAAAAACTGTCTTAGAAAAATTGTGAAAAATTCAAAATTCGCAACGCTCGATCGATCGAGGATCTGTCGAGCATCTATCGAGCTAACAGAAGATCTCTCGATTGATCGAGGATCTGTTGAGAATCGATCGAGCTTTGTAGAACTTGTTCTCGATCGATCGAGAATCTGTCGAGGATCGATCGAGGATTGTGGATTCAGAATTTTTCTTAAGTGTTTTTACATATATAAAGAGCAAGGCAATGTGTAATTAGGTTATGCATGTTTTAAAATTAAAAACATTTATTTTAAAACATCTAGTGGGAGAGAGATACAAATGTTGGATCTCATGGCCTCCATTGACGGTTTATAGTAATGTGATTAAGCACCTCACCTTGGCGTATATGCCTTGCTCCCTTCGGAGGGTGTTTAATTCATGGTACTACAGGTTAAACTTCTTAATGATGAATAATATGTGTTTTTACATTAAGAACGACCACGCTACCGTGGAGTTACTTAATGACTCACATAGAATTTTGTCAATGGTATACACTAGACTAAGTTTAATGTTAACCTCCCTTCAAAGCTATGTCATTATTACTTAGAGGCTAAAGGAAAAATGGCATATTATTAGTGTTTGATAAGAGAATAGTTCATGTTTATTATTATTAATGATATCACTAATAATGAGAATAGTTCTCAATCAATCATAGTGTTTACAATTTACTTTCTTCCAAGGAATTTTAAACATGGGGTTGGGTTGTCGTTGCATATATTATTTTATGGTTTTGTTAAGGTTCCATATTATATGCTTATATGCTAAATTAATAATGTCCAATTTACTTATTATATTCATGTTTATTATTTTCAGATTTGAACATGGCATCTTTTAGCCCACTTGTTTCTATTCTTAATCAAAACAAACTGATTGGATCTAACTATGTTGACTGGAAAAGAAATTTGGACATTGTTTTAACTGCTGAAGAGCACAAGTATGTGATTACTCAACCATGTCTTAGCTTTCCTTTATTAGATGCTCCTCTTGAGGGAAAACAATGATATGATCGTTGGTAGAAATCTAATGAAATGGCCAAGTTCTATATCCTAGCATCTATCTCAAATGTTCTACAGCATCAAATGCAAGATGTAGAACTAGCTTCGGACATTATGCATAGTCTGAAGGAGATGTTTGGTGAGCAAGGCCGTTCAGCAAGGTAAGAAACCATGAGGCAAATTTATAATACCAAAAGTGTTAAAGGTAGTTCAGTGAGAGAGCATTGTCTTACAATGATCTCTAATCTGAATACTTTAGAGGTTTTAGGTGCCGTCATTGATGGAGAATCCCAAGTGGATATGATACTCCAGTCACTACCAAAATCATTCAAGGAATTGAGACTGAATTATAATATGAATAGAAAGATTTATTCTTTGTATGAATTAATGAATGAGTTAGTGGCGGCGGAAGGCATCCTTGGTACTTCTAGTGTTGAAGCCAATGTAGGTGAAGCTTCTACTTCTCAACCTAAGTCGAAAGGCAAGGATAAGAAGAAGAAGAAGAAGAAGGACTTCATTAAGCAAGAGGGTAAGCAAATTGCCTTAGGGGTTGCTGACAAAGGAAAGAAGCTCAAAGGAAAGTGTTTCCATTGTGGTGAGAAAGGACATTGGAAGAGAAATTGTCGAAAGTTTAAGGCTGCCAAGAACAAGGGTATGAAAACTTCCTTTCTTCTTGAATTATGTTTGGTATAGAATCCCATGGATTCCTGGTGTGTGGATTCAGGTTGTACTAATCATATCTTCAATTATTTGCAGGGGTTTCAGGAGACCAAAAAGCTGAGTGAAGGGAAATTGTTTCTTACTTTGGCTGATGGGAGCAGAATTCCGGTTGACGCTGTTGGTGTTGTTAATTTCTGTTTTGAGTCTAGGGTTTTAATATTGCAAGACTATCTGTTTGTACCTAATGTTCGTAGGAATTTGATTTCTGCAACTTATTTGGTTAAATGTGGGTATTGTATTATCCTAAAAGACAATGTTGTAATAAAGAAGGATAAAATGTTTATCTGTTCTAGCAATATTGTTGATGGTCTTTATATTTTAACTCCAGATAAGCATGAATTACATAATTCTGAATTAGATGATAACTCTCATGTAAAATCATTAAAGAGAAAGTTTCCTTCTAGTGATGCATATCTTTGGCACTTGCGTTTAGGTCATATTAATTCAAATAGAATTCAAAGACTGATCAAAGATGGACTCTTAGAGCCCATGGACTTTGATGAATTTCCAGTTTGTGAATCTTGTTTGGAAGGTAAGATGACCAAATGACCTTTTAATGCAAAAGGTAGAAGAGCCCAAGAGTTGCTTGAATTAGTTCATACAGATGTATGTGGTCCTATGTCAACCCAAGCAAAAGGAGGTTATGAGTATTTCATCACTTTCACGGATGATTACTCAAGATATGGTTATGTGTACCCAATGAGACGGAAGTCCGAAGCCTTTGAAAAGTTCAAAGAGTTTAGGGCTGAAGTTGAGAATCAATTAGGCAAACACATAAAGGCCATTCGATCTGATCGAGGTGGCGAATACCTTCTTGGAGATTTCAAGGATTACCTAATTCAGAATGGGATTATATCCCAATTGACTGCACTTGGAACTCCTTAACAAAATGGTGTAGCGGAGAGAACGAATCGGACTCTTTTGGAAATGATTAGGTCCATGATGAGTTATTCAACTTTACCAATTTCTTTTTGGGGGCATGCCTTAGATACAGCAATACATCTTTTGAATTTAGTTCCATCAAAATCTGTTCCCAAAACACCCATGGAATTGTGGAGTGGGCATAAGCCTAGTATGAGGTATCTGCACATTTGGGGTTGTCCAGCACATGTGCTAAAGGGGAAGCCAGATAAGTTAGAACCAAAATCAGAAGTATGTTTGCTTGTGGGTTATCCAAAAGAAACTAGGGGTTATTTCTTCTATAGTCGAAAGGATAATAAAGTGTTTGTTAGCACAAATGCCAAATTCTTGGAAAATGGCTATATGAATAATTTTACTCCTAGAAGTAGAGTTGTCTTGGCTGAAATGAATGAATCTGTAAATCAACAACCATTGAATAAAACTAGGGATGATGTGGTTGTATTAGATACACCACAAGATACTACTCATGAGATGTTTAGTACACAGGAGCCTCGTCGTAGTGGGAGAATTGTTCGACCTCCTGTGAGATTCATAGGTTTGGGAGAAACTTATGAAGTTATCTCTGAAGAGGCTGAATCAGATCCCTACACTTATGATGAAGCAATAAATGATATAGACGCACATCATTGGGTCCAAGCTATGAAATCTGAATTGGATTCTATGTATTCCAATCATGTGTGGGATTTTGTAGAGGCGTCAAACGGCATTAAACCTGTTGGTTGCAAATGGGTTTACAAGAGGAAGAAAGGGATAGATGGAAAGGTTGAAACCTTTAAAGCAAGGCTAGTGGCGAAAGGATATACACAAAACGAAGGCATTGACTATGATGAAACTTTTTCGCCAGTAGCCATGCTTAAATCTATCAGAATTCTCTTATCCATTGCTGCTCATTATGATTATCAGATTTGGCAAATGGATGTCAAGACTGCATTTCTTAATGGCAATCTTGAAGAAGAAATCTACATGATGCAACCGGAAGGTTTCATAGCAAAGAACCAAGAGCATATGGTATGCAAGTTGAAAAGGTCCATTTATGGACTTAAGCAAGCATCTAGGTCATGGAACATCAGATTTGATCAGGCAATCAAACCATTTGGTTTTGAACAAAATCTTGATGAACCATGTGTGTACACAAGATATCAAGACAAATTTGTAATATTCCTAATGCTTTATGTTGATGACATTCTACTCATTGGAAATGATGTTGGAGTAATGTCATCGATTAAAGTTTGGTTGTCAGGCCAATTTGATATGAAAGATGTAGGAGAAAACTGGTTTTGTATCTCATACAAAACACATAGCGGAAGCAACAAACAAGGATCTATTTCATTCATGATTGATAACATGCACTATGTAAATTTCAGAATTTAAGAACAAGATAGCGTACCTTGGTGTGGAGAAATTCAAAACAAATATTAGAAGCATTTGGGAACACTTTTAATCTTCACTCCAATTCCACTTTACGCCCAAGATGTGTGATCTCTCAGTCAGTTTTCAAAGGGAGAATGAAAGTGTGTCTCACACTCTCTCACACACCGTTTCTTATTTCACTAATAAAAATTCTGTATGTTTTTCCCTTTATAAGTAACTGATTATTTAATTGGGTTGGCCTATTAGGCCTTTCTAATTGAGCTTTAGTGTGTGGCTTGGAGTGGGACCAAAAGGGACCAATAAGACACTAGCTCCAATGGGCTTTGGGCTTTTCCATCAACTCTTGACAAGCCCAAAGTTACCATTAATTATATTTAATACCACTATATAAATATAATTGCACTCTAGGCCTTATTAATAAATTATATCCCAAGACTTTATTATGCATGCAACCCCTTCATTAAAATATTCGTAGTAATCCAAAGTCATGAATATGGACTGCCACTTTGAAGATTACTACATCTTAATCCTTGAGTACCCGGTTTAATCCTTTATGTTATTCGTCATATATTTATGAAATCCAATTTCATAAATATATACTTTAGTAACTCCTTACTAAAGTGGTTGGGCCCAACACTCTGAATAACTAAATCCATTAAACTTATCTCAAGGGAATATTTTGTATCTCCATTAAGAGACTATGAATTCCATCTTGAGAATATATGTTCCATCAACACTAAATGCGGATGCCCAACATACTGAGGTTTTGACCGTAACTAATAGATCTCACTCCTGATATATCAAAGCAACCTACATCTCATGATCAGATCCATTATTCTCTCAGGATTTATAGTTGATGTAAATAGAAGTCGTGAGATTTATTATTCATTTGACAGTCGTTAGGAGAATAATAAATCTCACAGCGGTCCAATTCAATATGTCTTAACTCTTAAAACATATCAACATACCAACTAGAAGTCTCCACTTCCATGATCAAGACAAATCATCTTAGTTGATATGTTATAGTCTTCGCAGATGAAACGCCCAATTTCATCACCGACTACGAACTAAACTTCTGAGTTTACAAAGAACTTGTGATTTATATCTTCTGTGACTTTTCACATAAATCACATACAATGCATCTCATGGACTATGATAATGTCTTAGTTCATTTATAGATAGTCTCATATAATTAAACAATTTAATTATTAAATACATGCCAATAAATTGGGTTTTAGGGCATAAACCCCAACAAAAGACTTGGGCGAAGCTAACTATATTCTAAGGATCAAGCTTTGGCGAGATCAAAAGAATAGGATGTTAGGTTTGTCACAAGCTGGATATATAGATAAGGTTCTAGAACAGTTTAGCATCCAAAACTCTAAAAAAGGATTACTTCCTTTTAGACATAGAGTTCCTCTGTTTGATGACCAATGGCCTAAGACTTATGAGGAGGAATATATGATGAGACAAGTTCCCTATGCTTCTGCTGTGGGAAGTCTCATGTATGCCATGCTATGTACTAGACCGGATATTTGTTATTCAGTTGGCATGGTCAGCCGATATCAATCAAATCTAGGACCAAAACATTGGCAAGCTGTAAAGCATATTCTCAAGTATCTACGGAGAACGAGAGATTATATGCTTGTTTGCAGTTGTGAGGATTTGATTCCCATTGGCTATACAGATTCGAATTTTCATTCTGATCTAGATTTCAGAAAATCCCCGTTGGGATGTGTTTTCACCTTGGGAGGTGGAGCCATAAGTTGGAGGAGTGTTAAGCAATCTTGTATTGCAGACTCCACCATGGAAGTCGAATATGTTGCTGCTTGTAAAGCAGCAAAAGAGACTGTTTGGCTCAAGAAATTCCTTTCTGATCTTAGTGTTATGAGAATTGAGAAAATTTCTATTACATTGGTCTGCGACAATAATGGAGCAGTTGCACAATCCAAAGATCCAAGGAATCACAAGAAAGGAAAGCACATAGAAATAAAGTATCACATCTTTCGAGACATTGTTGCTCGTGGAGATGTGGTTGTAGCAAAGATTGATGGTGCAAAGAATCTAGCGGATCCTTTTACCAAAGCCTTGCCCCAAAGGACTTTCGAGTCACATTTGGAAGAGATGGGAGTTAGATTAGTGCACAATAGTGACATTATCATATGACATTTGTATGATGCTATGTATTTTATTATGTATGACATTATGTATGACTTAATGTTGTGTTTAATAAAGTTGTTTTATTATTATCTAAAAATAATGGTAACATGAATATTGTGACATTATCATATAGTCCATGAGATGCATTGTATGTGATTTAGTCACAGAAGATGTAAATCACAAGTTCCTTGTAAACTCAAAATATAGTTCGTAGTCGGTGATAAAAATTGGGCGTTTCATCTACGAAGACTATAACATATCAACTAAGATGATTTGTCTTGATCATGGAAATGGAGATTTGTAGTTGGTATGTTGATATGTTTTAAGGGTTAAAACATATTGAACTGGACCGTGTGAGATTTATTATTCTTCCAACGACTGTCAAATGAATAATAAACTCACGACTTATATTTGCATGAACTCTTAAGCCTGAGATAATAATGGACTTGATCATGAGGTCTAGGTTGCTTTGATATATCAGGAGTGAGATCTAGAGTAACGGTCAAAACATCAGTATGTTGGGCAACCACATTTAGTGTTGATAGAACATATATTCTCAAGATGGAATCTATAGTCTCTTAACGGAGATACAAAATATTCCCTTGAGATAAGTTTAATGGGATTGTTATTCAGAGAGTTAGGCCTAATCACTTTAGTAAGGAGTTACTAAAGTATATATATTTATGGAATTGGATTTCATAAATATATAATGAATAAGTTTAAAGGATTAAACTAGGTACTCAAGGAATTAAGATGTAGTAATTTACAAAGTGACAGTCTTTTTTCATGACTTTGTATTACTACAAATATTTTATGAAGGGGTGGCATATACAATAAAGTCTTGGGATATAATTTATAGATAAGGCCTAGAGTGCAACTATATTTATATAGTGGTATTAAATATAGTTAATGGTAACTTTGGACTTGTCAAGAGTTGACAGAAAAGCCCAAGGCCCATTGGAGCTAGTGTCTTATTGGTCCCTTTTTGTCCCACTCCAAGCCACACACTTAAGCCCAATTGGAAATGCCCAAAAGGCTAGCCCAATTAGATAATCGGTTAGACACAAAAGGAGAAACATACAGAATTTTCTGTAGAGAATTTGGTAAGAACACTATTGCGAAGTGGTGCAAGTTAATGTTAAACACTTAGATATTTCTCCCTTTGGAGCTGATTGAGAGACCACACATCGTAGGCATTAGTGGAATTGGAGTGAAGATTGAAAGTCTTCCCAAGTGATTTTGATCTTTGGTTTTGAAATTCACTGCTCCAAGGTACACTCTCTTGTTCTCTAATTCTGAAACTTACATAGTGCATGTTAACATTTATGAATGAAGTAGATCCGTTATTTTTCTTCTGTTGCGCACATGCATATTTCCATCACAAACAAGATGTGAGCATACAGTATGGCTTCTATAACCCACTGTAGAGACATTCAGCATGGCCGCTATAACCTCCTAATGAGATGCGAGCACACGACACATTAGCTATAGCCGACCGTAAAGACGTACGACGCGTCTGCTATAACCTTGAAATAAGATACGTGCATATGACACAGCTGCCATAACCCTCTATAGAGTCGTACGGCACGACCGCTTTAACCTCGAAATAAGACTTGACAATACGTCACGGTTGCTAAAACCCACTGTATAGACATTTGGCACGGCCGTTATAACCTCGAAATAAGATGCGAGCATACAGCACGGTTGCTAAAACACACTGTAGAGACATTCGGCACGGCCGTTATAACCAACAAATAAGATGCGAGCATATGGCACGACCTCCATAACCGACCATAGAGACGTACGACATGGCCGCTATAACTGCCAAATAAGAAGCCAACATACAGCACGGCCGCTATAACCCACTGTAGAGACAATCGACACGGCCGCTATAACCCATTGTAGAGACGTACAGTATGACCGCTATAACCTCGAAATAAGATGCGAGCATACGGCGCGGCCGCTATAACCCACAGTAGAGACGCCCGGCACAAGGGCTATAACCCACCGTAGAGACGTACGGAATGGCCGCTATATCCTTGAAATAAGATACGAGCATATGACACAACCTCTATAACCGACTATAGAGACATGCTACACGACTATTATAACTTCTAAATAATATACGAGCATACGGTACAGTCGCTATAACCCATTGTAGAGACAGCCGGCACGACAGCTATTACTTCCAAATAATATGCGAGCATATGGCACGACGTCTATAACCCACTGTTGAGACATACAGCTTGGCTGCTATAACCTCGAAATAAGATGTGAGCATACGGCATGGCTGCAATAACCTCGAAATAAGATGCGAGTGTATGGCACTATGGCTATAACCCATTGTTGAGACGCCCGACACGCTGCTATAACATCTAAATAAGATGCGAGCATACGGCACGGCAACTATAACCCACTATAGAGATGTACGGCACAACCACTATAACCTCCAAATAAGATACGAGCATAGAGCACAGCCGCTATAACCCACTGCAGAGACGTACGGCACGGCCACTATAACATCCAAATAAGATGCTAGCGTACGACACAGATGCTCTTACCTACTGTAGAGACGCCCGGCACGACTGCAATAACTTGTAAATAAGATGCGAGCATATGGCACGGCAACTATAACCCAGTGTAGAGACGTACGACACGGCCACTATAACCTCCAAATAAGATGCGAGCATATGGCACGACCGCTATAACCCACTGTAGAGACGTATGGCACGGCCGCTGTAACGTCCAAATAAGATGCTAGCGTACGGCATGGATGCTATTACCTATTGTAGAGACGCCCGGCACGACTACAATAACTTCCAAATAAGATGCGAGCATACGGTACGGCCGCTACAACCCACTGCAAAGACGTACGACATGGCCGCTGTAATGTCCAAATAAGATGCGAGCATACGGCACGGCAACTATAACCCACTGTAGTGACGTACGACACGATCACTACAACCTCCAAATAAGATGCGAGCATACGGCATGGCAACTATAACCCATTGTAGAGACGTACAACACGGCCACTATAGCCTCTAAATAAGATGCGAGCATACGACACAGCCGCTATAACCCACTGCAGAGACGTACGGCGGCCGTTATAACCCACTGCAGAGACGTACGGCACGACTGCTGTAACGTACAAATAAGATGCTAGCGTACGACACAAATGCTATTACCTACTGTAGAGACACCCGACACGACTGCTATAACTTCCAAATAAGATGCGTGCGTACGGCACGGCAACTATAACCCACTATAGAGACATACGACACGACCATTATAACCTCCAAATAAGATACGAGCTTAGGACACAACCGCTATAACCCACTGTATAGACGTATGGCATGGCCGCTTTAACCTCGAAATATGATGCAAGCATACGGCACTGCGGTTATAACCCACAGTTGAGACGCACGACATGCTGCTATAACATCTATATAAGATACCAGCATAAGGCACGACAACTATAACCCAGTGTAGAGACATACGGCATGACCACTATAACCTCCAAATAAGATGCGAGCATACGGCACGACTCTATAACCCACTGCAGAGACTAACGGCACAACTGCTATAACCTCCAAATAAGATGCAATCATACGGCACAACCGCTATAGCCTGCTGTGGAGACATACGACACAACCGCTATAGCCTCGAAGGAAGATATGAGTACACGATACAGTGGCTATAACCCATTGTAGAGACGCACGACACACCATTGTAACGTCCAAATAAGATACGAGCATACAGCACGACAACTATAACCCACTGTAGAGACGTACGACACGGCCACTATAACCTCCAAATGAGATGCAAGCCCATGGCACAGCCGCTATAACACTGTAGAGATGTATGGCACAGCCGAACTAACCTCGAAATAAGATGCAGCCATATGGCATGGCCACTATAGCCTTAAAATAAGATTTGAGCATATGTCACAGCTACTATAACCCACTATAGAGACGTACGACGCGGCTGCTATAACCTCTAAATAAGATGCGAGCATACGGCACGACCGCTAAGACCTGCTTTAGAGACATAGGGAACGTCCGCTATATCCTCCAAATAAGATGTGAGCATACAACACGACCGCTATAACCCACTATAGAGACGCCCTGCATGATTGGTATAACTTCCAGACAAGATGAGAGCATATGGCACTGCCACTATAACCCACTATAGAGACGTACGACACGCTCGCTATAACCTTAAAATAAGATGGGAGCATACGGCACTTCGCTATTAGCCACTGTAGAGATGTTCGGCACAGCCATTATAACCTCCAAATAAGTTGCGAGCATACAGTACGGCTGCTATAACCCAACGTACAGACGTACGGCCCGACTGCTATAACCTTGAAATAAGATGCGATCAAACGACACGACCGCTATAACCCACTATAGAGACGTACGGCACGGCTACTATAAAATCGAAATAAGATGTGAGCATTCGGCACGGCCGCTGTAACACCCTGTAGAGACGCACAACACGTCCGCTTTAACCTCCAAATAAGATGCAAGCATACAATGTTAGGATTGATGCCCTTAAATCCTATTGTATGATGCTATGTAAGATATTATGTATGACATTGTGTATGACTTAATATTGTGATTAATAAAATTGTTTTATAATTATCTAAAATAATGGTAACATGAATATGGGACATTATCATATAGTCCATGAGATGCATAGTATGTGATTTATGCGATTTAGTCACAGAAGATATAAGTCACAAGTTCTTTGTAAACTCAAAATTGTAGTTCGTAGTCGGTGATGAAATTGGATGTTTCATCTGCGATGACTATAACGTATCAACTAAGATGATTTGTCTTGATCATGGAAATGGAGATTTCTAGTTGATATATTTTAAGAGTTAAGACATATTGAACTGAACCGCTGTAAGATTTATTATTCTCCTAACGATTGTCAAATGAATAACGAATCTCATGACTTCTATTTACATGAACTCTTAATCCTGAGAGGATAATGGACCTAATCATGAAGTATAGGTTGCTTTGATATATCAGGAGTGAGATCTAAAGTGTTGATGAAACATATATGTTAGGATTAGTCCCTTAAATCCTATTGTATGATGCTATGTATGATATTATGTATGACATTATGTATGACATGATGTATGACTTAATATTGTGATTAATAAAGTTATTTTATTATTATCCAAAATAATGGTAACATGAATATGGGACATTATCATATAGTCCATGAGATGCATTGTATGTGATTTATGTGAAAAGTCACAGAAGATGTAAATCACAAGTTTTTTGTAAACTCAGAATTAATAGTTCGTAGTCGGTGATGAAATTGGGCATTTCATCTGCGAAGACTATAACGTGTCAACTAAGATGATTTGTCTTGATCATGGAAGTGGAGACTTCTAGTTGATATGTTGATATGTTTTAAGAGTTAAAACATATTGAACAGGACCGCTGTGAGATTTATTATTCTCCTAATGACTGTCAAATGAATAATAAATCTCACGACTTCTATTTGCATGAACTCTTAATCCTGAGAGAATAATGGACCTGATCATGAAGTGTAGGTTGCTTTGATATATCAGGAGTGAGATCTGAAGTAACGGTCAAAACCTCAGTATGCTGGGCAGCCACATTTAGTGTTGATAGAACATATATTCTCAAGATGGAATTCAAAGTCTCTTGATGGAGATATAAAATATTCCCTTGAGATAAGTTTAATGGTTCAGTTATTCAGAGAGTTAGGCCTAACCACTTTAGTAAGAAATTGCTAAAGTATATATTTATGAAATTGGATTTCATAAATATATAATGAATAACTTTAAAGAATTAAACCGGGTACTCAAGGATAAGATGTAGTAATTTACAAAGTGGCAGTCTACGTTTATGACTTTGTGTTACTACGAATATTTTATGAAGGGGTTACGTGTTTAATAAAGTCTTGGGATATAATTTATTAATAAGGCCTAGAGTGCAATTATATTTATATAGTGGTATTAAATATAATTAATGGTAACTTTGGACTTGTCAAGAGTTGACAGAAAAGCCCAAGACCTATTGGAGCTAGTGTCTTATTGGTTCCTTTTTGGTCCCACTCCAAGCCATATACTAAAGCCCAATTGGAAAGGCTTAAAAGGCTAGCCCAATTAGATAATCAGTTATAAGGAGAGAAACATATAGAATTTTAATATATGAAAAAGAGAGACATCATTGTGAAATGGTGTGTATATGAGTGTTGGATACTCTCTCATTCTCCATTGAACAAAAACTGATTGAGAGACCTCACATCCTGGGCGTTAGTGGAATTGGAGTGAAGATTAAAAGTGTTCTCAAGAACTTATGATCTTTGGTTTTGAAATGCACCGCACCAAGGTACACTCTCTTGATTCTATATTCTGAAATTTACATGGTACATGTTATCAATTTCGAATGAAGTAGATCTGTTTATTTTCCGCTGCATATGTTTTGTATGCGATACAAACATGTAATTTTCTATCAAATGGTATTAGAGCGGTCTTCAATTCTAATCTGTATAACATGTTTTGTGAAGTTTTGGAATTAGAGATAATAGTTTCATGATGTTAGAAGATTATATATGTATTTAATTTTTTGCATGGTTGTTGAAACTATGATTTGATAAAAACTAATATTGATGTTATGATGTTGTTTAGATTTGAATTTATGTTAAATTGATATTTAAGACTATAGCATCAATAGAATTTTGTTTTGATATCAAATTCCATCTATTATGTTCATATGGTGGTTGTTTGTTCATGGAAAACGGTTGAAAACTGTTCAGATGTTCCTTTTAGAAAACTGAAAACACGGGTTTTTCGCGGGTAAGTGTTACTAGCGAAATAGTCGCGAGATAGTCGCGAAAGCTTCTGCCTGAATTTTGTGTTTTCACAAAATATTTCGCAGGTAAGCTTTACTCGCGAAACAGTCGCAAGACAGTCTCGAAAGTTTCTATCTGATTTTTTTTTTTTCATTTTTTTTTTTTGCCATAATTCATTTTTGCCAGAAGAGCTTAGTCGCGAGATAATAGCGAAAATGTCACTAAAGGGAATTTTGAACTTTTTCTAAGTGTTTTCAAATATAAAAAGTGCAAGGTTGTGTGTAATTAGATTATGCATGTTTTACATTTAAAAACCTTTAATTTAAAACATCTAGTGTGAGAGAGATACAAGGATTGGATCTCATGGCCTCCATTGTCGGTTTATAGTAGTGTGATTAAGCACCTTGCCTTGGCGTATATGCCTTGCTCCCTTCGGAGGGTGTTTAATTCATGGTACTACAGATTAAACTTCTTAATGATGGATAATATGTGTTTTTACATTAAGAACGACCACGCCACCATGGAGTTACTTAATGACTCACATAGAATTCAGTCAATGGTGTACACTAGACTAAGTTTAATGTTAACCTCCCTTCGGAGATATGTCATTATTACTTAGAGGCTAAAGGAAAAACGATATATTATTAGTGTTTAATAAGAGTTATCATGATAGCACTAATAATGAAAATAGTTCTCAATCAATCATAGCGTTTATAATTTACTTGCTTCCAAGGAATTTTAAACATGGGATTAAGTTGTCGTTGCATATATTATTTTATGGTTTTATTAAGGTTCCATATTATATGATTATATGCTAAATTGATACTGTCTAGTTTACTTATTATATACATGTTTATTATTTTTAGATTTGAACATGGCATCATTTAGCCCACTTGTTACTATTCTTAATCAAAACGAATTGACTAGATCTAACTATGTTAATTGGAATAGAAATTTGGACATTGTTCTTATGGCTAAAGAGCACAAATATGTGCTTACTCAACCATGTCCTAGCTTTCCTTCATTGGATGCTCCTCCTGAGGAAAAACAATGATATGATTGTTGGCTCTAATGAAATGGCTAAGTGCTATATCCTAGCATCCATCTCAAATATTCTACAACATCAAATGCAAGATGTAGAACTAACTTCGGACATTATGCTAAGTCTAAAGGAGATGTTTGGTGAGCAAGGCCGTTCAGCAAGGCAAGAAACCATGAGGCAAATTTATAATACCAAAATGGCTCAAGATAGTTCAATAAGAGAGCATTGTCTTACAATGATCTCTAATCTGAATACATTGGAAGTTTTAGGTGCTGACATTAATGGAGAATCTCAAGTGGATATGATACTCCAATCACTACCAGAATCATTCAAGGAATTCAGACTTAATTATAACATGAACAAAAAGATTTATTCATTGTCTAAATTAATGAATGAATTGGTAGCAGCGGAAGGCATCCTTTGTACATCTAGTGTTGAAGCCAATATTGGTAAAGCTTCTACTTCTCAACCTAAGTTGAAAGGCAAGGGGAAGAAGAAGAAGAAGAACGACTTCACTAAGTAAGAGGGTAAGCAAATTGTCTAAGGGATTACTGACAAAGGAAAGAAGACCAAAGGAAAGTGTTTCTATTGTGGTGAGAAAGGACATTGGAAGAGGAATTGTCCAAAGTTCAAAGCTGCCAAGAATAAGGGTATGAAAAGTTCCTTTCTTCTTGAAATATGTTTGGTACAGAATCCCGCGGATTCCTAATGTGTGGATTCAGGTTGTACTAATCATATCTGCAATTCTTTGCAGGGGTTTCAGGAGACCAGAAAACTGAATAAAGGAGAATTGTTTCTTACTTTGGCTAATGGGAGCAGGATTCCGGTTGTAGCTGTTGGTGTTGTTAATTTATGCTTTGAGTCTAGGGTTTCAATATTGGAAGACTGTCTATTTGTACCTAATGTTCGTAAAAATTTAATTTCTGCAGCTTTTTTAAGTAAACATGGATATTGTGTTATCCTAAAAACAGTGTTGTAATAAAGAATGATAAAATGTTTATCTGTTCTAGCAATACTGTGGATGGTCTTTATATTTTAACTCCTGATAAGCATGAATTACATAATTCTGAATTAGATAATGACTCTCATGTAAAATCATTAAAGAGAAAGTTTCCTTCTACTAATGATGCATATCTTTGGCACTTGCGTTTGGGTCATATTAATTCAAATAGGATTCAAAGACTAATCAAAGATGGACTTTTACAACCCATGGACTTTGATGAATTTCTTGTTTGCGAATCTTGTTTGGAGGGTAAAATAACCAAACAACCTTTTAATGCAAAAGGTAAAAGAGCCCAAGATTTGCTTAAATTAGTTCATACAGATGTATGTGGTCCTATGTCAACCCAAGTAAAAGGAGGTTATGAGTACTTCATCACTTTTACTGATGATTACTCAAGATATGGTTATGTGTACCTAATGAGACGGAAGTCCGAAGCCTTTAAAAAGTTCAAAGAGTTTAGGGCTGAAGTTAAGAGTCAATTGGGTAAATGCATAAAGGTCATTCGATCTGATTAAGGTGGTGAATACCTTCTTGGGGATTTCAAGGATTACCTAATTCAGAATGTGATTGTATCCCAATTGACTGCAACTAGAACTCCTTAACAAAATGGGGTAGCAGAGAGAAGGAAGAGGACTCTTTTGGAAATGGTTAGGTCCATGATGAGTTACTCAACTTTACTAATTTCTTTTTGGGATTATGCCTTAGATACAGCAATACATCTTTTGAATTTAGTTCCATCAAAATCTGTTCCTAACACACCCATGAAATTGTGGAGTGGGCGTAAGCCTAGTATGAGATATCTCCACGTTTGGGGTGGTCTAGCACATGTGCTAAAGGGGTAGCCTGATAAGTTGGAACCAAAATTAGAAGTATGTTTGCTTGTTGGTTATCCAAAAGAAACTAGGGGTTATTTATTCTATAGTTCTAAGGATAACAAAGTTTTTGTTAGTAAAAATGCTAAATTCTAGGAAAATGACTATATGAATAATTTTACTCCTAGAAGTAGAGTTGTATTGGCTGAAATGAATGAATTTGTATATCAACAACCGTTAGATAAAACTAGGGATGATGTGGCTATGTTGGATACTGTTAGGATTTGTGCCCTTAAATCCTATTGTATGATGCTATGTATGATATTATGTATGACATGATGTATGACTTAATATTGTGTTTGATAAAGTTATTTTATTATTATCTAAAATAATGGTAACATGAATATGAGACATTATCATATAGTCCATGAGATGCATTGTATGTGATTTATGTGAAAAGTCACAGAAGATGTAAATCACAAGTTCTTTGTAAACTCAGAATTTATAGTTCGTAGTCGGTGATGAAATTGAGCATTTCATCTGCGAAGACTATAACGTGTCAACTAAGATGATTTGTCTTGATCATGGAAGTGGAAACTTCTAGTTGATATGTTGATATGTTTTAAGAGTTAAAATATATTGAACAGGACCGCTGTGAGATTTATTATTCTCCTAACGACTGTTAAATGAATAATAAATCTCACGACTTCTATTTGCATGAACTCTTAATCCTGAGAGAATAATGGACCTGATCATGAGGTGTAGGTTGCTTTGATATATCAGGAGTGAGATCTAAAGTGATGGTCAAAACCTCAGTATGTTGGGCAACCACATTTAGTGTTGATGGAACATATATTCTCAAGATGGAATTCATAGTCTCTTGATGGAGATATAAAATATTCCCTTGAGATAAGTTTAATGGTTTCAGTTATTCAGAGAGTTAGGCCTAACCACTTTAGTAAGAAATTACTAAAGTATATATTTATAAAATTTGATTTCATAAATATATAATGAATAACTTTAAAGAATTAAACCGGGTACTCAAGGATAAGATGTAGTAATTTACAAAGTGGCAGTCTACGTTTATGACTTTGTATTACTACGAATATTTTATGAAGGGGTTACGTGTATAATAAAGTCTTTGGATATAATTTATTAATAAGGCCTAGAGTGCAATTATATTTATATAGTGGTATTAAATATAATTAATGATAACTTTGGACTTGTCAAGAGTTGACGGAAAAGCCCAAGGCCCATTGGAGCTAGTGTCTTATTGGTCCCTTTTGGTCCCACTTCAAGCCACACACTAAAGCCCAATTGGAAAGGCCCAATAGGCCAACCCAATTAGATAATCAGTTAGTTATAAAGGGAGAAACATACATAATTTTTATTAGATGAGATTAGAACAGAAAAAGAAACGGTGTGTGAGAGAGTGTGAGACACACTTTCATTCTCCCTTTGAAAAACTGATTGAGAGACCACACATCTTGGGCGTAAAGTGGAATTGGAGTAAAGATTAAAAGTGTTCCTAAGTGCTTCTAATCTTTGTTTTGAATTTCTCCACACCAAGGTACGCTATCTTGTTCTTAAATTCTGAAATTAATGTAGTGCACGTTATCAATCATGAATGAAATAGATCCTAGTTCGTTGCTTCTGATGTGTGTTTTGCATGAGATGCAAAACCAGAATTTTTCCTTCAATTGGTATCAGAGCCAGGTTTTCATATCATGATTGTATAATATGTGATTAAATTTTAGAATTTAAGAAAAACCGTTGTCTTTGTGGTTTTAATTTTCTGCATCATATGAATATAATGAAGAGAATTGCATCACTTGTATAAGCATATCCGTTTCTTCACAAGGATATATTGTTCTTGTGTGAAGCCGTGTCTTGTAGAAAAGTGCTTGGATATGAATACAATTGAGTGTTGATGCATTGATTGTTATTTCATAGTTGATGTACGAATTGCCATGTAGTTATTAATTGATGAAGATGAAGTAACCCTTTTAAAAAAAAAAAACTGCTTCAGTTATTGCTCCGTTTGACTTTGAATTCAATTTGCATGGTTTGAATTTATGCCACGGATTGGACTTAGAAATGGTGTCCAATTGCATGGTTTGAATTCTCTTTTCACCGTTTGACCATTTTGCATGTCTTAGAATAGGTGAATCCATATGGATTGCATGGGGTGCATTTTTGACTTGGTCTTTGATTGCACTTTTTGGACTCCATTGAATGGCTTAGCCATTTTATTTGCTTTGGTAAAGTGAATCCGTAAGGATTCTTACCACCTGACAATTATATATATATAATATAATATAATAATCATATATTATATATATTATATTATAATATATATAATATATATTATATTATAATATATTTAATACATATATATAACGTAATGTAATTAAATATATATTATATATATTAATTTGTATATTATATTATATATAATATAATATAAATTTTTATATATAATAAAGGTTTTTTATTACGTTATATATATTTACATATGTTAATGCAAGTCTAATGAAATTTATTCTTAATTAGATTAGGATTATATTTTTTCACGTGTCTAGCATTATTATCATTCTTGATTTTAAAAACCTTTATTTTAAAATATCTAGTGGGAGAGAGATACAAGGGTTGTATCTCACAGCCTCCATTGTTGGTTCATAGTAGTGTGAAATATATACTTTGTCTTTGCCTCGAGCTTAGCATTCCATGCGGAGAGTATTTATTTCATGGTCCTACAAGATTGAATTTCCTGGTTTATAGTGGTTTGATAAACACCTTGTCTTAGCTTCGAGCTTTGCATTCCATGCGGAGGGTGTTTTATCATGGTACTACAAAATAAGCCTGTTAAAGGGATGAGATGTGGTTACACATGATTCTAGACAATGGTATACACTAGACTAAGTATTATAGTATCCTCTAGGCTGAGTTCTTACTATTATTACTTAGAAGCTAAATGTAAAACGACATATTATTAGTGTTTGATAAGAGTTATCATGATAGCACTAATAATGAGAATAGTTCTCAATCAATCATAGTATTTTATGTTCACTCTATGCTGAGGGATATTGAATATGAGATTGGGTTGTCGTTGCATATATTATTTTATGGTTTTATTAAGGTTCCATATTATATGCTTTTATGCTAAATTGATAATGTCCAGTCTACTTATTATATTCATGTTTATTATTTTCAGATTTTGTCATGGCATCATTTAGCCCACTTGTTTCTATTCTTAACCAAAACAAACTGACTGGATCCAACTATGTTAATTGGAAAAGAAATTTGGACATTGTTCTTACTGCTGAAGAGCACAAATATGTGCTTACTCAACCATATCCTAACTTTCCTTTATTAGATGCTCCTCTTCAGGAAAAACAACGATATGATCGTTGGCAGAAATCTAATGAGATGGCCAAGTGCTACATCCTAGCATCTATCTCAAATGTTCTACAGCATCAAATGCAGGATGTAGAACTTGCTTCGGACATGATGCATAGTCTGAAGGAGATGTTTGGTGAGCAAGGCCGTTCTGCAAGGCAAGAAACCATGAGGCAAATTTATAATACCAAAATGGCTGCAGGAAGTTCAGTGAGGGAGCATTGTCTTAGGATGATTGCTAATCTGAACACATTAGAAGTTTTAGGTGCCGACATTGATGGAGAATCCTAAGTGGATATGATACTCCAGTCACTACCAGAATCATTCAAGGAATTCAGACTCAATTATAATATGAACAAAAAGATTTATTCTTTGTCTGAATTAATGAATGAGTTAGTGGCGGCGGAAGGCATCCTTGGTACTTCTAGTGTTGAAGCCAATGTGGGTAAAGTTTCTACTTCTCAACCTAAGTCGAAAGGCAAGGGTAAGAAGAAGAAGAAGAAGGACTTCACTAAGAAAGATGGTAAACAAATTGCCTTAGGGGTTGCCAACAAAGGAAAGAAAACCAAAGGAAAGTGTTTCCATTGTGGTGAGAAAGGACATTGGAAGAGGAATTGTCCAACATACAAGGCTGCCAAGAATAAAGGTATGAAAAGTTCATTCCTTCTTGAAATATGTTTGGTACAGAATCCAACAGATTCCTGGTGTGTGGATTCAGGTTGTACTAATCATATCTACAATTCTTTGCAGGGGTTCTAGGAGACCAAAAAGTTGAATGAGGGAGAACTATTTCTTACTTTGGCTGATGGGAGCAAGATTCCGGTTGAAGCTGTTGGAGTGTTTAATTTGTGTTTTAAGTCTAGAGTTTTAATATTGGAAGACTGTTTGTATGTACCTAATGTTCGTAGGAATTTAATTTCTGCAACTTACTTAGGTAAACATGGATATTGTGTTATCCTGAAAGACAATGTTGTAATAAAGAAGGATAAAATGTTTATCTGTTCTGGCAATATTGTAGATGGTCTTTATATTTTAACTCCTGATAAGCATGAATTATACAATTCTGAATTAGATAGTAACTCTCATGTGAAATCGTTAAAGAGAAAGTTTCCTTCTACTAGTGATGCATATCTATGGCACTTGCGTTTAGGTCATATTAATTCAAGTAGGATTCAAAGACTAATCAAAGATGGACTTTTACAGCCCATGGACTTTGATGGTTTTCCAGTTTGTGAATCTTGTTTGGAAGGTAAGATGACCAAACGACCTTTTAATGCAAAGGGTAGAAGAGCCCAAGATTTGCTAGAACTAGTACATTTAGATGTATGTGGTCCTATGTCAATCCAAGCAAGAGGTGGCTATAAGTATTTCATTACTTTCACTGATGATTACTCTAGATTTGGTTATGTGTACCTAATGAAACGGAAGTCCGAAGCCTTTGAAAAATTCAAAGAGTTTAGGGCTGAAGTTGAGAATCAATTAGGTAAACACATAAAGGCCATTCGATCTGATCGAGGTGGCGAATACCTTCTTGGTGATTTCAAGGATTACTTGACTGAAAATGGGATTATATCCCAGTTGACTGCACTTGGAACTCCACAACAAAATGGTGTAGCAGAAAGAAGGAATAGGACTCTTTTAGATATGGTTAGGTCCATGTTGAGTTATTCGACTCTACCAATTTCTTTTTGGGGATATGCCTTAAATACTGCAATGTATCTTCTGAATTTAGTACCTTCGAAGTCTATTCCTAAAACACCTGTAGAGTTGTGGAATGGGCGTAAGCCTAGTATGAGACATCTCCACATTTGGGGTTGTCCAGCACATGTGTTGAAAGGAAAATCTGACAAGTTACAATCTAAAACAGAAGTGGTATTTTTTGTAGGGTATCCAAAAGGAACAGTTGGAGGTTTATTCTATAGTCATAAGGATAATAAAGTGTTTGTTAGCACAAATGCCAAATTCTTGAAAAATGACTATATGAATAATTTTACTCCTAGAAGTAGAGTTGTCTTGGCTGAAATGAATGAACCGATAGTTGAACAATCAATGGATAAAACTAGGGATAGATACACCACAAGATACTACTCATGAGATGTCTAGTACATAGGTGCCTCGTCGTAGTGGGAGAATTGTTCGGCCTCCTATAAGATTCATAGGTTTGGGAGAAACTTATGAGGCTATCTCAAAAGAGGCTGAATCGGATCCTTACACTTATGATGAAGCAATGAATGATATAGATGCACATCATTAGGTCCAAGCTATGAAATCTAAATTGGATTCTATGGATTCCAATCATGTATGGGATCTTGTAAAGGCGCCTAACGGCATTAAACCTGTTGGTTGATTATGATGAAACTTTTTCGCCAGTAGCCATGCTTAAATCTATCAGAATTCTCTTATCCATTGCTGCTCATTATGATTATGAGATTTGGCAAATAAAAGTCAAGACTGCATTTCTTAATGGCAATCTTGAAGAAGAAATATACATGTTGCAACCAGAAGGTTTCATAGCAAAGAACCAAGAGCATATGGTATGCAAGTTAAATAGGTCCATTTATGGACTTAAACAAGCATCTAGGTCATGGAACATCAGATTTGATCAAGCAATCAAGTCATTTGGTTTTGAACAAAATCTTGATGAACCATGTGTGTATAAAAGACATCGAGACAAAGTAGTAATGTTCCTAGTGCTTTATGTTGATGATATTCTACTCATTGGGAATGATGTAGGGGTAATGTCATCGGTTAAAGTTTGGTTGTCAAGCCAATTTGATATGAAGGACTTGGGTGAGGCTAACTTTATTCTAGGGATCAAGCTTTGGCGAGATCGCAAGAATAAGATGTTAGGCTTATCACAAGCTGGATATATAGATAAGGTTCTAGAACGGTTTAGCACGCAAAACTCCAAGAAAGGATTGCTTCCTTTTAGACATGGAGTTCCTCTATCTGATGACCAAAGGCCTAAGACTCAAGAGGAAGAAAATATGATGAGACAAGTTCCTTATGCTTCTGCAGTGGGAAGTCTCATGTATGCCATGCTTTGTACTAGACCAGATATTTGTTATTCAGTTGGCATGGTCAGCTGATATCAATCAAATCCAGGACCAGAACATTGGCAAGATGTAAAGCATATTCTCAAGTATCTTAGGAGAATGAGAGATTATATGCTTGTTTACCATAGTGAGGATTTGATTCCCATTGGCTATACAGATTCAAATTTTCAATCAGATCTAGATTTCAGAAAATCCACTTCAGGATGTGTTTTCACCTTGGGAGGTAGAGCCATAAGTTGGAGGAGCGTTAAGCAATCTTGTATTGCGGACTCCACCATGGAAGCCGAGTACGTTGCTGCTTGTGAAGCAGCAAAGGAGGCTGTTTGGCTCAAGAAATTCCTTTCTGATCTTGGTGTTGTGAGAATGGAGCAAGTTCCCATCACATTGTTTTGTGACAATAGTGGAGCGGTTGCACAATCCAAAGATCCAAGGAATCACAAGAAAGGAAAGCACATTGAGAGGAAGTACCACATTATTCGAGACATTGTTGCTCGTGGAGATGTTGTGGTAGCAAAGATTGAAAGTGCAAATAATCTAGCAGATCCCTTTACCAAAGCCTTGCCTCAAAGGACTTTCGAGTCACATTTGGAAGGAAAGGGAGTTAGATTAGTACACAATAGTCTTTAGGGCAAGTGGGAGATTGTTAGGATTTGTGCCCTTAAATCCTATTGTATGATGCTATGTATGATATTATGTATGACATTATGTATGACTTAATATTGTGTTTGATAAAGTTATTTTATTATTATCTAAAATAATGGTAACATGAATATGAGACATGGTAGTCCATGAGATGCATTGTATGTGATTTATGTGAAAAGTCACAGAAGATGTAAATCACAAGTTCTTTGTAAACTCAGAATTTATAGTTCGTAGTCGGTGATGAAATTGGGCATTTCATCTACGAAGACTATAACGTGTCAACTAAGATGATTTGTCTTGATCATGGAAGTGGAAACTTCTAGTTGATATGTTGATATGTTTTAAGAGTTAAAATATGTTGAACAGGACCGCTGTGAGATTTATTATTCTCTTAACGACTGTCAAATGAATAATAAATCTCACGACTTCTATTTGCATGAACTCTTAATCCTGAGAGAATAATGGACCTGATCATGAGGTGTAGGTTGCTTTGATATATCAGGAGTGAGATCTAAAGTGTTGGTCAAAACCTCAGTATGTTGGGCAACCACATTTAGTGTTGATGGAACATATATTCTCAAGATGGAATTCATAGTCTCTTGATGGAGATATAAAATATTCCCTTGAGATAAGTTTAATGGTTTCAGTTATTCAGAGAGTTAGGCCTAACCACTTTAGTAAGAAATTACTAAAGTATATATTTATAAAATTGGATTTCATAAATATATATTGAATAACTTTAAAGAATTAAACCGGGTACTCAAGGATAAGATGTAGTAATTTACAAAGTGGCAGTCTAAGTTTATGACTTTGTATTACTACGAATATTTTATGAAGGGGTTACGTGTATAATAAAGTCTTGAGATATAATTTATTAATAAGGCCTAGAGTGCAATTATATTTATATAGTGGTATTAAATATAATTAATGGTAACTTTGGACTTGTCAAGAGTTGACGGAAAAGCCCAAGGCCCATTGGAGCTAGTGTCTTATTGGTCCCTTTTGGTCCCACTTCAAGCCACACACTAAAGCCCAATTGGAAAGGCCCAATAGGCCAACCCAATTAGATAATCAGTTAGTTATAAAGGGAGAAACATACAGAATTTTTATTAGATGAGATTAGAAAAGAAAAAGAAACGGTGTGTGAGAGAGTGTGAGACACACTTTCATTCTCCCTTTGAAAAACTGATTGAGAGACCACACATCTTGGGCATAAAGTGGAATTGGAGTGAAGATTAAAAGTGTTCCTAAGTGCTTCTAATCTTTATTTTGAATTTCTCCACACCAAGGTACGCTATCTTGTTCTTAAATTCTGAAATTTATGTAGTGCACGTTATCAATCATGAATGAAATAGATCCTAGTTCATTGCTTCCGCTGTGTGTTTTGCATGAGATGCAAAACCAGAATTTTTTCTTCAGATACACCACAAGATACTACTCATGAAATGTGTAGTACATAGGTGCCTCGTCGTAGTGGGAGAATTGTTCGACCTTCTATTAGATTTATAGGTTCGGGAGAAAGTTATGAAGCTATCTCAGAAGAGGCTAAATCGGATCCCTACACTTATAAAGAGGAAATAAATGATATAGATGCACATCATTGGGTCAATGCTATGAAATTTGAATTAGATTCCATGTATTCCAATCAAGTTTGGGATCTTGTAGAGGCGCCTAACGGTATTAAACCTACTGGTTGGAAATGGGTTTACAAGAGGAAGAGAGGGATAGATGGAAAGGTTGAAACCTTTAAAGCAGGGCTAGTAGCGAAAGGGTATACACAAAAAGAAGGTATTGATTACGAAGAAACCTTTTCACCAGTAGCAATGCTTAAATCTATCAGAATTCTCTTACCTATTGCTGCTCATTATGATTATGAGATTTGGCAAATGGATGTCAAGACTGCATTTCTTAATGGCAATCTTGAAGAAGAAATCTATATGATGCAACCAGAAGGTTTCATAGCAAAGAATCAAGAGCATATGGTATGCAAGTTGAAAAGGTCCATTTATGGACTTAAGCAAGCATCTAGGTCATGGAACATGAGATTTGATCAAACAATCAAATCATTTGGTTTTGAGCAAAATCTTGATGAACCATGTGTGTACAAAAGACATCGAGACAAAGTAGTAATATTCTTAGTGCTTTATGTTGATGATATTCTACTCATTGGAAATGATGTGGGGGGAATGTCATCAATAAAGGTTTGGTTGTCTAGCCAATTTGATATGAAGGACTTGGGTGAGGCTAACTTTATTCTAGGGATCAAGCTTTGGTGAGATCGTAAAAATAAGATGTTAGACTTATCACAAGCTGGATATATAGATAAGGTTCTAGAATGGTTTAGCATGCAAAACTCCAAGAAAGGATTGCTTCCTTTTAGACATGAAGTTCCTCTGTCTGATGACCAAAGGCTTAAGACTCAACAGGAAGAAAACATGATGAGACAAGTTCTTTATGCTTCTGTAGTAGGAAGTCTCATGTATACCATGCTTTATACTAGACTGGATATTTGTTATTCAATTGGCATGGTCAGCCGATATCAATCAAATTCAGGACCAAAACATTGGCAAGCTGTAAAGCATATTCTCAAGTATCTTAGGAGAATGAGAGATTATATGCTTGATTCCCATTGGCTATACAGATTCAGAATTTCAATCGGATCTAGATTTCAAAAAATCCACTACAGGATGTGTTTTCACCTTGGGAGGTGGAGCCATAAGTTGGAGGAGTGTTAAGCAATCTTGTATTGCGGACTCCACCGTGGAAGCTAAGTATGTTGCTGCTTGTGAAGCGGCAAAGGAAGCTGTTTGACTCAAGAAATTCCTTTATGATCTTGGTGTTGTGAGAATGGAGCAAGTTCCCATCACATTGTTTTGCAACAATAGTGGAGCGGTTGCACAATCCAAAGATCCAAGAAATCAAAAGAAAGAAAAGCACATTGAGAGGAAGTACCACATCATTCGAGACATTGTTGCTCGTGGAGATGTAGTGGTAGATAAGATTGAAAGTGCAAATAATCTAGCAGATCCCTTCACCAAAGCCTTGCCTCAAAGGACTTTCGAGTCACATTTGGAGGGAATGAAGTTAGATTAGTGCACAATAGTCTTTAGGGCAAGTGGGAGATTGTTAGGATTAATGCCCTTCAATCCTATTGTATGATGCTATGTAAGATATTATGTATGACATTGTGTATGACTTAATATTGTGATTAATAAAGTTGTTTTATTATTATCTAAAGTAATGGTAATATGAATATGGGATATCATCATATAGTCCATGAGATGCATAGTATGTGATTTAGTCACAGAAGATATAAGTCATAAGTTCTATGTAAACTCAGAATTTTAGTTCATAGTCGGTTTCATCTACGAAGACTATAATGTATCAACTAAGATGATTTGTCTTGATCATGGAAATGGAGATTTCTAGTTGATATGTTTTAAGAGTTAAGACATATTGAACTGAACCGCTGTGAGATTTATTATTCTCCTAACGACTGTCAAATGAATAATGAATCTCACGACTTCTATTTACATGAACTCTTAATCCTGAGAGGATAATGGACCTAATCATGAAGTGTAGGTTGCTTTGACATATCAGGAGTGAGACTAAAGTAACGGTCAAAACCTCAATATGTTGGGCAACCACATTTAGTGTTGATGGAACATATATTCTCAAGATGGAATTCATAGTCTCTTAACAAAGATATAAAATATTCCCTTGAGATAAGTTTAATGGATCAGTTATTTAGAGAGTTAGGCCTACCCCCTTTGGTAAGAAGTTACTAAAGTATATATTTATGAATTTGGATTTAATAAATATATAATGAATAACTTTAAATGATTAAATCGGGTACTCAAGGATAAGATGTGGTAATTTACAAAGTGGCAGTCTACATTCATGACTTTGTATTACTACGAATATTTTATGAAGGGGTTGCATGTATAATAAAGTCTTGGGATATAATTTATTAATATGGCCTAGAGTGCAACTATATTTATATAGTGGTATTAAATATAGTTAATGGTAACTTTGGACTTGTCAAGAGTTGACAGAAAAGCCCAAAACCCATTGGAGCTAGTATCTTATTGATCCCTTTTTGGTCCCACTACAAGCGACATACTAAAGCCCAATTGGAAAGACCCAAAATACTAGCCCAATTAAATTAGCAATTATAAGGAGAGAAACATACAGAATTTTAATATATGAAAAAAAAAGACATCATTGTTAAATGGTGTGTATGTGAGTGTTGGATACTCTCTCATTCTCCCTTGAACAAAAACTATAGAGACGTATGGCACGGCCGAACTAACCTCAAAATAAGATACAACCACACGGCATGGCCACTACAGCCTTGAAATAAGATTCGAGCATACGGCACAGCAACTATAACCTGCTATAGAGACGTACGACACGGCTGCTATAACCTCTAAATAGGATGCGAGCATACGGAACGATCACTATAACCCGCTGTAGAGAGATACGGAACGTCCGCTATAACCTCCAAATAAGATGTGAGCATATTGTACGGCTGCTATAACCCACAGAAGAGACGCCCTGCGCGACTACTATAACTTCTAGATAAGATGCGAAAATATGGCACGGCCCCCTACAACCCACTGTAGAGACGTACGGCACGACTGCTATAACCTCGAAATAAGATGCAAGCATACGGCACGGCATCTATAACCCACTGTTGATACATATGGCTTGGCCGTTGTAACCCCGTGCATACAGCACGACCGCTCTAACCCATTGTAGAGACGTTTGGCATGGCGGCTATAACCTCGAAATAAGATGGGAGCATATGGAACGATTCTTATTACCCATTGTAAAGACGTCCAGCGTGGCTGTTATAAACTCCAAATAAGATGCAAGCGTACGGCACGGCCGTTATAACCCACTGTAGAGACATACGGCACCGCTGCTGTAACGTCCAAATAAGATGCCAGCATATGGCACAGATGCTATTACCCACTGTAGAGACGCCCGGCACGACAACTATAACCTACTGTTGAGACGTACGGAACAACCACTATAACCTCCAAATACGATGCAAGCGTACGGCACGACCGTTATAACCCACTGTAGAGACATATGGCATCGCTGCTGTAACGTCCAAATAAGATGCCAGCATATGGCACGGATGCTATTACCCACTGTAGAGATGCCCGGCACGACAACTATAACCTACTGTTGAGACATACGGAACAACCACTATAACCTCCAAATACGATGCAAGCGTACGGCACGATCGTTATAACCGACTGTAGAGACGTACAGCACGACCGCTGTAACCTCGAAATAAGATGCAACCACAAAGCACGACCATTATAGCCACTAAATATGATTCGAGCATACGGCACAGCCGCTATAACCCACTTTAGAGACGTACAGCATAACCGCTTTAACCTTGAAATAAGATGTGAGTATACGGCACAATGGCTATAACCCACTGTTGAGATGCACGACACACCGCTATAACGTCCAAATAAGATGCGAGCATACGGGATGGAAACTATAACCCATTGTAGAGACGTACAGCATGACCACTATAACCTCCAAATAAGATGTGAGCATACGGCATGACCGCTATAACCCACTGCAGAGATGTGCGGCACAGCTACCATAACCTCTAAACATGATGCGAGCGTACGGTACAGTCGCTATAGCCCGCTGTAGAGACGTATGGCACAGCTGCTATAACCTCGAAGTAAGATGAGAGCATAAGGCACCGTGGCTATAACCCACTGTAGAGACGCACGACATGCCGCTATAACCTCCAAATAAGATGCGAGCATACAGCATGACAACTATAACCCACTGTAGAGATGTACAGCACGGCCACTACAACCTCTAAATAAGGTGCAAGCATACAGCACAACTGCTATAACCCACAGTAGACATGTATGGCACGACCGCTACCACCTCGAAATAAGATGCAAGCATATGGCACGGTCACTATAACCCACTCTAGGGATGTTGGGCATGGCCGTTACAACCTCTAAATAAGATGCGAGCATACGGCACAATTACTATAACCCACTGTAGGGACGTACGGAACGGCTGCTACAACCTCCAAATAAGATGCGAGCATATGGCACAACCGCTATAACCCAATGTAGAGATACCCAGCACGGCTGCTATAACCCACCGACGAGACATGTACGGCACGGCCGCTATAACCTTGATATAAGATTCGAGCATACGACACGACCTCTATAACCGACTATAGATACATACAGCACGACTGCTATAACCTCCAAATAATATGCAAGCGTACGGCACAGTCACTATAACCCACTGTAGAGATGCCCGGCGTGACTGCTGTAACTTCCCAATAAGATGCGAGCATATGGCACGACGTCTATAACCCACTGTTGATACATACGGCTTGGCCAATGTAACCCTGAAATAAGATGCGAGCATATGGCACGGCCGCTTTAACCCACTGTAGAGACATACATCACGGCGACTATAACCTCGAAATAAGGTGGAAGCATACAGCACGGTCCTAATTATCCACTGTAAAGACATCCAGCGCGGCCGTTATAAACTCCAAATAAGATGCAAGCGTATGGCACAGCTGCTATAACCCACTGTAGAGACATACGTCACAGCCGTTGTAACGTCCAAATAAGATGCCAGCATACCACTATTTCAGCCAATACAACTTTACTTCTAGGATTAAAATTATTCACATAATCATCTACCAAAAAATTGGCATGGGTGCTAACAAACACTTTGTTATCCTTATGATTATAGAATAAATAACCCTTGGTTTCTTTTGAATACCCTAAAAACATGCATACTTCCATTTTAGCTTCCAACTTATCAGACTTCCCTTTCAACATATGTGCTGGATATCCCCAAATGTGGAGATATTTCATACTAGGCTTGCGCCCACTCCACAATTCCTTAGGTGTGTTGGGAACAGATTTTGATGGAATCGAATTCAAAATGTGCATAGCAGTTTTTAGTGCATATCCCTAAAAAGAAACTAGTAAAGTTGAGTAACTCATCATGGACCTAACCATTTCCAAAAGAATCCTATTCCTTCTTTCCGCTACACCATTTTGTTGGGGAGTTCCAGGTGCAATAAATTGGCAGACAATCCCATTTTGAATTAGGTAATCCTTGAAATCCCCAAGAAGGTATTGGCCACATCGATCAGATCGAATGGCTTTTATGCATTTACCCAATTGATTCTTAACTTCAGTCCTAAACTCTTTGAACTTTTCAAAGGCTTCGGACTTTTGTCTCATTAGGTACACATAACCATATCTTGAGTAATCATCCGTAAAAGTGATGAAATACTCATAACCTCCTTTTGCTTGGGTTGACATAGGACTGCATACATCTGTATGAACTAATTCAAGCAACTCTTGAGTAATCTTCTACCTTTTGCATTAAAAGGTCGTTTGGTCATTTTACCTTCCAAACAAGATTCGCAAACTGGAAATCCATCAAAGTCCATGGGCTGTAAAAGTCCATCTTTGATTAGTCTTTGGATCCTATTTGAATTAATATGACCCAAACGCAAGTGCCATAGATATGCATCACTAGTAGAAGGAAACTTTCTCTTTAATGATTTTATATGAGAGCCACTATCTAATTCAGAATTGTATAATTCATGCTTGTCAGGAGTTAAAATATAAAGACCATCCACAATATTGCCAGAACAGATAAACATTTTATCCTTCTTTATTACAACATTGTCTTTGAGGATAACACAATATCCATGTTTAGCTAAGTAAGTTGCAAAAATTAAATTCCTACGAACATTAGGTACATACAAGTAGTCTTCTAATATTAAAAATCTAGACTTAAAGCATAAATTAAACACTCCAATAGTTTCAACCGGAATCTTGCTCCCATCAGCCAAAGTAAGAAATAGTTCTCCCTCATTCAACTTTCTGGTCTCCTGGAACCCCTGCAAAGAATTACAGATATGATTTGTACAACCTGAATCCACACACCAGGAATCCGTTGGATTCTATACCAAACATATTTCAAGAAGAAATGAACTTTTCATACCCTTATTCTTGGCAGCCTTGAATGTTGGACAATTCCTCTTCCAATGTCCTTTCTCACCACAATGAAAACACTTTCCTTTGGTTTTCTTTCCTTTGTTGGCAACTTCTAAGGAAATTTGTTTACCATCTTTCTTAGTGAAGTCCTTCTTCTTCTTCTTTTTCTTACCATTGCCTTTCAACTTAGGTTGAGAAGTAGAAGCTTCACCTATATTGGCTTCAACACTAGAAGTACCAAGGATGCCTTCCGCCGCTACCAATTCATTCATTAATTCAGACAATGAATAAATCTTTTTGTTCATATTATAGTTAAGTCTGAATTCCTTGAATGATTCTTGTAGTGACTAGAGTATCATATCCACTTGGGATTCTCCATCAATATTGGCACCTAAAACTTCCAATATGTTTAGATTAGCAATCATCTTAAGACAATGCTCTCTCACTGAAGTTCCTTCAGCCATTTTCGAATTATAAATTTGCCTCATAGTTTCTTGTCTTGCAGAACGGCCTTGCTCACCAAACATCTCCTTCAGACTAAGCATTATGTCTGAAGCAAGTTCTACATCCTACATTTGATGCTGTAGAACATTTGAAATGATGCTAGGATATAGCACTTAGCCATCTCATTAGATTTCTGCCAACGATCATATCGATGTTTTTCCTCAAGAGGAGTATCTAATGAAGGAAAGCTAGAACATGGTTGAGTAAGCATATATTTGTGCTCTTCGGCAGTAAGAACAATGTCCGAATTTCTTTTCCAGTCAACATAGTTGGATCCAGTCAATTTGATGAGATCCAACAAGCATTTAGGGATCCATTGCATGTTTCAGTTGGGACTATTATAAGAGCAAGATCCAAGAAGATCAAAGAAGCACTTAATGGGCTGATTCAAGAGATTTGGGCTGATTCTAATGCAGGACATTCCAAGTTTGGCCCAAAGGAAGATGAAGGCGTAATAAATTTAATCCAAGCTATTGAGGGCTAATCTGGCTTAATTAGGAGTGATTTATGGCGTGAATTAATGGCTGATTGACTTTCCAGTTCTATATCAATTAATGGAGATTTTTTCTTATTCTGGAGCTGCTATTTCAGACCAAATCTACCTAAATTTAGGGCTTTTAGTATTTAGAACGTTTTTTTAGCTATTTTTCTTATTTTTAGGTGCATTTAATGCTTTTTAGGTCAAATTTGATTCCTGATATGGTTAGGTATCAATTATGAGTTATTTTATAATATATTTTCTTGTCTATCAAGTTTTATGGAGCTCTTAAATAGGCCCTTAAGTCTGTAAACGTTTTTTTATAAAAATTATTGAATAAAAATTAGAAAATGTGAGGCTTTGCTCTTCTTTTGGTTCTTCAGGAACTGTGAACTTATCAAGGATTTTTCCTTGTGGCGTTCAAACTTTATACCTTCGGTTCGTGATTCATTATAATCATTGGGTCAAGGTGTCATACTTATACCTTTGGTTCGCGTTTCGATTATAAATGTTGGGTCAGAGTTTCTATCAAAAATCTAAATTTTAGCTTTCTTGGACAAATATTCCAATATTGTTTGTTGGGTCTCAAAGTGTGTCGATTGTGGTTCGCATCACAGTTTGTTTTGATTAAGAATAGCAACAAGTGGGCTAAATGATGCCATGATTTAAATCTGAAAATAATAAACATGAATATAATAAATAAACTGGACATTATCAATTTAGCATATAAGCATATAATATGAAATCTTAATAAAACCATAAAATAATATATGCAACGCCAACCCAATCCATGTCTATAATTCCTTGGTAGCAAGTTTATTATAAACACATTAATTGGTTGAGAATTATTCTCATTATTAGTGCTATCATGATAACTCTTATCAAACACTAACAATATGCCGTATTACATTTAGCCTCTAAGTAATAATGACATAGCTCCTTTGGGAGGTTAACATTACACTTAGTCTAGTGTACACCATTATCTAGAGTCATGTGTAGCCACATTTCATCTCCCTTTTATAGTGTTTAAACTTGTAGTACCATGAAACAAAACACCCTCCTTTGGGATTGCGAGGCATATATGCCAAGACGAGGTGTTTGTCCACACTACTTTAAACGGGTGAGTTCAATCTTATAGTACTATGAAATAAACACCCTCCTTTGGGATCGCAAGACATATACGCCAAGATGAGGTGTTTACCCACACTACTATGAACCGATAATGGAGGCCGTGAGATCCAACCCTTGTATCTCTCTACCACTAGATATTTTAAAATAAAGGTTTTTAAGATGAAGAACCATAATAATGCTAGACACTTTGAAAACATAATCCTAATCTCATTAGGAATAAATTTCATTAAACTAGCATTAACATATATAAATATATATAACGTAATAAAAACCCATATTACATTTAAAAAATCCATATTATATTAATATAATATACTATACGGATTATCACGTGTAATATATAAATATTACATTATATATAACATATAGATTGAATGAATACATTATAACCATACGGATTGTTAGAATCCTATGTATAAAACATGCAAGATGGCCAAGCCATTTACAAGCCATGCAATCCATACAATAAGTCCAAGCCATGTAACAAAAACCAAGCCATGCGATGCATTAAGTTGGTTCATGCATATGGTAGTTGCAAACGGTTATTTCAATAGTCACACGGATATATATATACAAGTAATGCAATTCTCTTCATTATATCCACATGATGTAGAAAATTGAAACACAAAGATAACGGTTTTCTTAAATTCTAAAATATAATCACATGTTATACAATCATGATATGAAAACCTTGCTTTGATACCAATTGTTGGAAAAATCTGGTTTTGTATCTCATACAAAACATACAGCGGAAGCAACAAACAAGGATCTATTTCATTCATGATTGATAACATGCATTATGTAAATTTCGGAATTTAAGAACAAGATAGCGTACCTTGGTGTGGAGAAATTCAAAACAAAGATTAGAAGCACTCGAGAACACTTTTAATCTTCACTCCAATTCCACTTTACGCCCAAGATGTGTGGTCTCTCAATTATCTTTCAAAGGGGGAATGAAAGTGTGTCTCACACTCTCTCTTTTTCTTTTTCTTTTTTCTTATCTCTTATAAATTTTTTTTGTATGTTTCTCCCTTTATAACTAACTGATTACCTAATTGGACTGGCCTATTGGGCCTTTCCAATTGGGCTTTAGTGTGTGGCTTAGAGTGGGACCAAAATGGACTAATAAGACACTAGCTCCAATGGGCTTGGGCTTTTCTATCAACTCTTGACAAGTCCAAAGTTATCATTAATTATATTTAATACCACTATATAAATATAATTGCACTCTAGGCCTTATTAATAAATTATATCTCAAGACTTTATTATACATGCAACCCCTTCATAAAATATTCGTAGTAACACAAAGTCATGAATGTAGACTGCCACTTTGTAAATTACTACATCTTATCCTCGAGTACCCGGTTTAATCCTTTAAAGTTATTCATCATATATTTATGAAATCCAATTTCATAACTATATACTTTAGTAATTTCTTACCAAAGTGCTTATGCCTAACACTCTGAATAACCAAACCCATTAAACTTATCTCAAGGAAATATTTTATATCTCCGTCAAGAGACTATGAATTCCATCTTGAGAATATATGTTCAATCAACACTAAATGTGGCTACCCAACAAACTGAGGTTTTGACCGTCACTTTAGATCTTACTCTTGATATATCAAAGCAACCTACACCTCATGATCAGGTCCATTATTCTCTCAGGATTAAGAGTTTATGCAAATATAAGTCGTGAGATTTATTATTCATTTGATAGTCGTTAGGAGAATAATAAATCTCACAGCGGTCCAGTTCAATATGTCTTAACTCTTAAAACATATCAACATATCAACTAGAAGTCTCCACTTCCATGATCGAGACAAATCATCTTAGTTGATACGTTATGAAGGAGTTGCATGTATAATAAAGTCTTTGGATATAATTTATTAATAAGGCCTAGAGTGCAATTATATTTATATAGTGGTATTAAATATAATTAATGGTAACTTTGAACTTGTCAAGAGTTGACAGAAAAGCCTAAGGCCCATTGGATCTAGTGTCTTATTGGTCCCTTTTGGTCCCACTCCAAGTCACACGCTAAAACCCAATTGGAAAGGCCCAATAGGCCAACCCAATTAAATAATCAGTTAGTTATAAAGGGAGAAACATATAGAATTTTTATTAGAGACATAAGAAACAATGTGTATGTGAGAGTAAGACACATTTTCTTTCTCCCTTTGAAAACTGATTGAGAGACCACACATCTTGGGCGTAAAGTGGAATTGGAGTGAAGATTAAAAGTGTTCCCAAGTGCTTCTAATCTTTGTTTTGAATTTCTCCACACCAAGGTACGCTATATTGTTCTTAAATTCTGAAATTTACATAGTGCACGTTATCAATCATGAATGAAATAGATCCTTGTTTGTTGCTTTCGCTATGTGTTTTGTATAAGATACAAAACCAGTTTTTCCTTCAACTATAACCCACTATAGAGACGTACGGCACGGCCGCTATAACCCACTGTAGAGACGTACAGTGTAGCCGCTGTAACCTCGAAATAAGATGCGAGCATATGGCGCGGCCGCTATAACCCACTATAGGGACATCATAGTTCGTACATTCATTAATGGATTGCCTTGATTGCATGGTTATTAGATTGCATTGATGGATTTCCTTGATTCATTAATCAATAACTATATCTAAGGAATGCAATCCGTACATTCGGTTATGTTTCTTGGTAACTGTTTTGTAACGGTAAAACGCATGCACTACTTGGATTTTGTCTTGTACCGCTTGGCATGCATGGCTTAGATTTAATTTGCATGGCTTGAACGTAAATTATACGGATTGGATTTTGGAATTAATAATGCACTGGCTGGAATTCTTTGCATGTTTTGGCTGATTGACATAATTGTCATGTGCCTTGTTTTATATGGATTGCATGCATTTATATATAAGGATTCTTACAATCCGTAAGTTATATATATATTGTCATGTAATAATATATATATTATATTATATATATGTATATAATGTAAGGATTATATATTACATATATTAATTTGTATATTATATTATATATAATATAATATGGATTTTTATATGTAATAAGGGTTTTTATTACGTTATATATATTTATATATGTTAATGCTAGTTTAATGAAATTTATTCCTAATGAGATTAGGATTATGTTTTCAAAGTGTCTAGCATTATTATGATTCTTCATCTTAAAAACCTTTAATTTAAAATATCTAGTGGGAAAGAGATACAAGGGTTGGATCTCACGGCCTCATTATTGATTCATAGTAGTGTGAAATATATACTTTGTCTTTACCTCGAGCTTAGCATTCCATGCGGAGAGTATTTATTTCATGGTCCTACAAGATTGAATTTCCTGGTTTATAGTGGTTTGATAAACACCTTGTCTTAGCTTCGAGCTTTGCATTCCATGCGGAGGGTGTTTTATCATGGTACTACAAAATAAGCCTGTTAAAGCGATGAAATGTTGTTACACATGATTCTAGACAATGGTATACACTAGACTAAGTATTATAGTATTCTCTATGCTAAGTTCTTGCTATTATCACTTAGAGGCTATATATAAAACGGCATATTATTAGTGATTGATAAGAGTTGTCATGATAGCACTAATAATGAGAATAGCTCTCAATCAATCATAGTATTTTATGTTCACTCTATGCTGAGGGATATTGAATATGAGATTGGGTTGTCGTTGCATATATTATTTTATGGTTTTATTAAGGTTCCATATTATATGCTTATATGCTAAATTGATAATGTCTAGTTTACTTATTATATTCATGTTTATTATTTTCAGATTTTATCACGGCATTATTTAGCCCACTTGTTTCTATTCTTAACCAAAACAAACTGACTGGATCCAACTATGTTGACTGGAAAAGAAATTTGGACATTGTTCTTACTGCTGAAGAGCACAAATATGTGCTTACTCAACCATGTCCTAGCTTTCCGTCATTAGATGCTCCTCTTGAGGAAAAACAACGATATGATCGTTGGCAGAAATCTAATGAAATGGCCAAGTGCTACATTCTAGCATCTATTTCAAATGTTCTACAGAATCAAATGCAGGATGTAGAACTTGCTTCGAACATAATGCATAGTTTGAAGGAGATGTTTGGTGAGCAAGGCCATTCTGCAAGGCAAGAAATCATGAGGAAAATTTATAATACCAAAATGGCTACAAGAAGTTCAGTGAGGGAGCATTGTCTTAGGATGATTGCTAATTTGAACACATTAGAAGTTTTAGGTACCGACATTGATGGAGAATCCCAAGTGGATATGATACTCTAGTCACTACCAGAATCATTCAAGGAATTCAGACTCAATTATAATATGAACAAAAAGATTTATCCTTTGTCTGAATTAATGAATGAGTTAGTGGCGGCGGAAGGCATCCTTGGTACTTCTAGTGTTGAAGTCAATATTGGTGAAGCTTCTATTTCTCAACCTAAGTCGAAAGGCAAGGGTAAGAAGAAGAAGAAGAAGAAGGACTTCACTAAGAAAGATGGTAAACAAATTGCCTTAGGGGTTGCCGACAAAGGAAAGAAAACCAAAGGAAAGTGTTTCCATTGTGGTGAGAAAGGACATTGGAAGAGGAATTTTCCAATATTAAAGGCTGCCAAGAATAAGGGTATGAAAAGTTCATTTCTTCTTGAAATATGTTTGGTACAAAATCCAACAGATTCCTTGTGTGTGGATTCAGGTTGTACTAATCATATCTGCAATTCTTTGCAGGGGTTCTAGGAGACCAGAAAGTTGAATGAGGGAGAACTATTTCTTACTTTAGCTGATGGGAGCAAGATTCCAGTTGAAGCTGTTGGAGTGTTTAATTTATGTTTTAAGTCTAGAGTTTTAATATTGGAAGACTATTTGTATGTACCTAATGTTCGTAGGAATTTAATTTCTGCAACTTACTTAGGTAAACATGGATATTGTGTTATCCTGAAAGACAATGCTGTAATAAAGAAGGATAAAATGTTTATCTGTTTTGGCAATATTGTGGATGGTCTTTATATTTTAACTCTTGACAAGCATGAATTATACAATTCTGAATTAGATAGTAGCTCTCATGTGAAATCATTAAAGAGAAAGTTTCCTTCTACTAGTGATGCATATCTATTGCACTTGCGTTTAGGTCATATTAATTCAAGTAGGATTCAAAGACTAATCAAAGATGGACTTTTACAGCCCATGGACTTTGATGGTTTTCCAGTTTGCGAATCTTGTTTGGAAGGTAAAATGACCAAACGGCCTTTAAATGCAAAGGGTAGAAGAACCCAAGATTTGCTAGAACTAGTACATTCAGATGTATGTGGTCCTATGTCAATCCAAGCAAGAGGTGGCTATGAGTATTTCATTACTTTCATTGATGATTACTCTAGATTTGGTTATGTGTACCTAATGAAACGGAAGTCCGAAACTTTTGAAAAGTTCAAAGAGTTTAGGACTGAAGTTGAGAATCAATTAGGTAAACACATAAAGGCCATTCGATCTGATCGAGGTGGCGAATACCTTCTTGGTGACTTCGAGGATTACTTGACTGAAAATGGGATTATATCCCAGTTGATTGCACCTGGAACTCCACAACAAAATGGTGTAGCAGAAAGAAGGAATAGGACTCTTTTAGATATGGTTAGGTCCATGTTGAGTTATTCGACTCTACCAATTTCTTTTTGGGGATATGCCTTAAATACTGCAATGTATCTTCTGAATTTAGTACCTTCGAAGTCTATTCCTAAAATACCTGCAGAGTTATGGAATGGGCGTAAGCCTAGTATGAGACATCTCCACATTTGGGGTTGTCTAGCACATGTGTTGAAAGGAAAGTCTAACAAGTTACAGTCTAAAACAGAAGTGGTATTTTTTGTAGGGTATCCAAAAGGAACAGTTGGAGGTTTATTCTATGGTCATAAGGATAATAAAGTGTTTGTTGGTACAAATGCTAAATTCTTAGAAAATGACTATATGAATAATTTTACTCCTAGAAGTAGAGTTGTCTTGGCTGAAATGAATGAACCTGTAGTTGAACAACCAATGGATGAAACTAGGGATGATGTGATTGTATTAGATACACCACAAGTACTACTCATGAGATGTCTAGTACACAGGTGCCTCATCGTAATGGGAGAATTGTTCGGTCTCCTATAAGATTCATAGGATTGGGAGAAATTTATGAGGCTATCTCAGAAGAAGCTGAATTGGATCCTTACACTTATGATGAAGCAATGAATGATATAGTTGCACATCATTGGGTCCAAGCTATGAACTCTGAATTGGATTCTATGGATTCCAATCATGTATGGGATCTTGTAAAGGCGCTTAACGGCATTAAACCTGTTGGATGCAAATGGGTTTACAAGAGGAAGAGAGGGATAGATGGAAACGTTGAAACCTTTAAAGCAAGACTAGTGGCAAAAGGGTATACACAAAAAGAAGGTATTGATTATGATGAAACTTTTTCGCCAGTAGCCATGCTTAAATCTATCAGAATTCTCTTATCCATTGCTGCTCATTATGATTATGAGATTTGGCAAATGGATGTCAAGACTGCATTTCTTAATGGCAATCTTGAAGAAGAAATATACATGTTGCAACCAAAAGGTTTCATAGCAAAGAACCAAGAGCATATGGTATGCAAGTTGAATAGGTCCATTTATGGACTTAAGCAAGCATCTAGGTCATAGAACATCAGATTTGATCAAGCAATCAAGTCATTTGGTTTTGAACAAAATCTTCATGAACCATGTGTGTATAAAAGACATTGAGACAAAGTAGTAATGTTCCTAGTGCTTTATGTTGATGATATTCTACTCATTGGGAATGATGTAGGGGTAATGTCATCGGTTAAAGTTTGGTTGTCAAGCCAATTTGATATGAAGTACTTGGGTGAGGCTAACTTTATTCTAGGGATCATGCTTTGGTGAGATCGCAAGAATAAGATGTTAGGCTTATCATAAGCTGGATATATAGATAAAGTCCTAGAACGGTTTAGCATGAAAAACTCCAAGAAAGGATTGCTTCCTTTCAGACATGGAGTTCCTTTATCTGATGACCAAAGGCCTAAGACTCAAGAGGAAGAAAATATGATAAGACAAGTTCCATATGCTTCTGCAATGAGAAGTCTCATGTATGCCATGCTTTGTACTAGACCAGATATTTGTTATTCAGTTGGCATAGTTAACCGATATCAATCAAATCCAGGACAAAAACATTGGCAAGCTGTAAAGCATATTCTCAAGTATCTTAGGAGAACGAGAGATTATATGCTTGTTTACCGTTGTGAGGATTTGATTCCCATTGGCTATACAGATTTAGACTTTCAGTCAGATCTAGATTTCAGAAAATCCACTTCAGGATGTGTTTTCACCTTGGGAGGTGGAGCCATAAGTTGGAGGAGCGTTAAGCAATCTTGTATTGCGGACTCCACCATGGAAGCTGAGTACGTTGCTGCTTATGAAGTAGCAAAGGAAGCTCTTTGGCTCAAGAAATTCCTTTCTGATATTGGTGTTATGAGAATGGAGCAAGTTCCCATCACATTGTTTTGCGACAATAGTGGAGCGGTTGCACAATCCAAAGATCTAAGGAATCACAAGAAAGGAAAGCACATTGAGAGGAAGTACCACATCATTCGAGACATTGTTGCTCGTAGAGATGTTGTGGTAGCAAAGATTGAAAGTGCAAATAATCTAGCAGATCCTTTTACCAAAGCCTTGCCTCAAAAGGCTTTCGAGTCACATTTAGAGGGAATGGGAGTTAGATTAGTGCACAATAGTCTTTAGGGCAAGTGGGAGATTGTTAGGATTTGTGCCCTTAAATCCTATTGTATGATGCTATGTATGATATTATGTATGACATTGTGTATGACTTAATATTGTGATTGATAAAGTTATTTTATTATTATCTAAAATAATGATAACATGAATATGGGACATTATCATATAGTCCATGAGATGCATAGTATGTGATTTATGTGAAAAGTCATAGAAGATATAAGTCACAAGTTCTTTGTAAACTCAGAATTTATAGTTCGTGGTCGGTGATGAAATTGGGCATTTCATCTGCGAAGACTATAACGTATCAACTAAGATGATTTGTCTTGATCATGGAAGTGGAGACTTCTAGTTGATATGTTGATATGTTTTAAGAAGTTAAGACATATTGAACTCGACCGCTGTGAGATTTATTATTCTCCTAACGACTGTCAAATGAATAATAAATCTCACGACTTCTATTTGCATGAACTCTTAATCCTGAGAGAATAATGGACTTGATCATGAGGTGTAGGTTGCTTTGATATAGCAGGAGTGAGATCTAAAGTAACGGTCAAAACCTCAGTATGTTGGGCAACCACATTTAGTATTGATGGAACATATATTCTCAAGATGGAATTCATAGTCTCTTGATGAAGATATAAAATATTCCCTTGAGATAAGTTTAATGGGTTCAGTTATTCAGAGAGTTAGGCCTAACCACTTTAGTAAGAAATTACTAAAGTATATATTTATGAAATTTGATTTCATAAATATATAATGAATAACTTTGAAAGATTAAACTGGGTACTCAAGGATAAGATGTAGTAATTTACAAAGTGGCAGTCTACATTCATGACTTTGTGTTACTACGAATATTTTATGAAGGAGTTGCATGTATCATAAAGTCTTGGGATATAATTTACTAATAAGGCCTAGAGTGCAATTATATTTATATAGTGATATTAAATATAATTAATGGTAACTTTGGACTTGTCAAGAGTTGACGGAAAAGCCCAAGGCCCATTGGAGCTAGTGTCTTATTGGTCCCTTTCGGTCCCACTCCAAATTACACACTAAAGCCCAATTGGAAAGGCCTAATAGGCCAACCCAATTAGATAATCAGTTAGTTATAAAGGGAGAAACATATAGAATTTTTATTAGAGACATAAGAAACGGTGTGTATGTGAGAGTAAGACACATTTTCATTCTCCCTTTGAAAACTGATTGAGAGACCACACATCTTGGGCATAAAGTGGAATTGGAATGAAGATTAAAAGTGTTCCTAAGTGCTTCTAATATTTGTTTTGAATTTCTCCACACCAAGGTACGCTATCTTGTTCTTAAAATCTGAAATTTACATAGTGCACGTTATCAATCATGAATGAAATAGATCCTTGTTTGTTACTTCCACTATGTGTTTTGTATGAGATATAAAACTAGTTTTTCGTTCAGCTATAACCTACTATAGAGATGTACGGCACGGCCGCTATAACCCACTGTAGAGATGTATAGTGTAGTCGCTGTAACCTCGAAATAAGATGCGAGCATACAGCACGGCCGCTATAACCCACTATAGGGACTCCCGGCACGACTGGTATAACTTCTAAATAAGATTTGAGCATATGGCACGGCCGTTATAATCCACTGTAGAGATGTACAGCTCGACCGCTATAACCTCAAAATGAGATGCAGGCATACAGTACGGTCGCTATTACCCACTGTCAAGACGTTCAGCACGGCCGTTATAACCTCCAAATAAGATGCGAGCATACGGCACAGCCGCTTTAACCCACAGTAGAGACATACAGCACGACTGGTATAACCTCTAAATAACATGCGAGCATACGACACAGCCGCTTTAACCCACTGTAAAGACGTACGGCACGGCCGCTATAAGAATATGATGCGAGCATATGGCACAGTCACTATTACCCACTGTAGAGACGTTCGGCATGGCTGTTATAACCTCCAAATAAGATGCAAGCATACGGTTGCTATAATCCACTCTAGGACTCTTGTAGGAATCATTTTCTTGTAAGAACATATGCTTGACATGAACTTGATGGAAACAAAAAAAAATAGATATTTGTATCGCATACATAACATACGCAACGGAAATTTAACGGATCTACTTCATTCGCAATCGATAACATGCACTATGTAAGTTTCAGAATTCAAGAACAAGAGAGCGTACCTTGGTGTGGTGAATTTCAAAACAAAGATCGAAAGCACTTGGGAATACTTTTGATCTTCACTCCAATTTCACTTTACGTCCAAGATGTGTGGTCTCTCAATCAGTTTTTGTTTAAGGGAGAATGAGAGAGTGTCCAACACTCACATACACACCATTTTACAATGATGTCTCTCTTTTTCATATATTAAAATTCTGTAGGTTTCTCTCCATATAACTGATTATCTAATTGGGCTAGCCTTTTGGGCCTTTCCAATTGGGTTTTAGTATGTGGCTTGAAGTGGGATCAAAAGGGACCAATAAGACACTGGCTCCAATGGGCCTTAGGCTTTTCTGTCAACTCTTAACAAGCCCAAAGTTACCATTAATTATATTTAATACCACTATATAAATATAATTGCACTCTAGGCCTTATTTATAAATTATATCCCAAGACTTTATTATACATGCAACCCCTTCATAAAATATTCGTAGTAATACAAAGTCATGAATGTGGACTACCACTTTGGAAATTACTACATCTTAATTCCTTGAGTACCTGGTTTAATCCTTTAAAGTTATTCATCATATATATTTATGAAATCCAAATTCATATATATATATATATATATATATATATATATATATATATATATATATATACACTTTAGTAACTTCTTACCAAAGTGGTTAGGTCTAACTCTTTGAATAACTGAACTCATTAAACTTATTTCAAGGGAATATTTTATATCTCCATTAAGAGACTATGAATTTCATCTTGAGAATATATGTTCCATCAACATTACATGTGGCTGCCCAACATACTGAGGTTTTGATCGTTACCTTAGATCTCACTCTTGATATATCAAAGCAACCTACACTTTATGATCAGGTCCATTACCCTCTCAGGATTAAGAGTTTATGCAAATAAAGGTCGTGAGATTTATTATTCATTTGACAGTCATTAGGAGAATAATAAATCTCACAGCGGTCCAGTTCAATATGTCTTAACTCTTAAAACATATCAACTAGAAATCTCAATTTCCAGGATTAAGACAAATCATCTTAGTTGATATGTTATAGTCTTCGTAGATGAAATGCCCAATTTCATCACCGACTATGAACTAAAATTTTGAGTTTTCAAAGAACTTGTGATTTACATCTTTTGTAACTAAATCACATACTACGCATCTCATGTACTATATGATAATGTCCTAATATTTATGTTACTATTATTTTCGATAAAAATAAAACAACTTTATCAATCACAATATTACGTCATACATAATATCATACATAGCATCATACAATAGGATTTAAGGGCACTAATCCTAACAGAACCATCAAAACATGTTTAGAAAACAATGTTAGTTCATCTGTATTGCCATTTATTTCATGGGCTTACCACTTGTTTTTGAATTTTTGGTTGTTTTGCTGATTATGCCTCGGAGGGCGAGTTGTGTATTTATGTTATTTATTGCCTCTTGATTGGCCTTGACATGTGTGTATTATATTTCCCCATAGTGGGCATTGACATATGATATTATCTCTTTGCTTCATGATGTATGTATAAAACAATGCCTCTTGTTAGGACTTATAGATATGATTCTGAAAATTGCCTTTAAGAGGGCTATTAGTGCAGGGGAAACAATGCCTTTGATTAGGACTGCGTAATTCTAGAAAAATCGCCTTTGAGACGACTGCTGATGTGTGCAAGAAACAAAGCCTCTAGGTAGGGCTTACATGTATGATTCTAGATGTTGCCTTTAAAAGGACTGTTGATGTATGCATGAAACAATGCCTCTGGGTAGGACTTACATGTAAAATTCTAGATGTCGCCTTTCAAAGGGCTGCTGATGGTTGCAAGAAACAATGCCTCTAGGTAGGACTTACATGTATGATTCTGGATGGCGCCTTTAAAAGGGTTGCTGATGTGTGCAAGAAACAATGTCTCTAGGTAGGACTTGCATGTATGATTCCAGATGTCACCTTTGAGAGGGCTGATGTGTGACTTTTGGAAAAGTGCCTATGAGAAGGCTGCTGATATGTGTAAGAAACAAAGCCTCTAGGTAGGACTTACATGTATAATTCTGGATTTCGCCTTTAAAAGGGCTACTGATGTGTGTAAGAAACAAAGTTTGTAGGTAGGATTTACATGTATGATTCTGTAAATCACCTTTCAAAGGGTTGCTGATGTGTGCATCAAATAATGCCTCTAGGTAGGACTTACATGTATGATTCTGGATGTCGCCTTTAAAAGGGTTGTTGATGTATGTATGCACCATTGCATTTTCATCATAGATGGTGCTTTTGAACCATTTGTGTCACACTCATTTGTATTGCACTGCAATTTCACGGGTTTATTAGTGGATTTTGGCAATGATCATCCCGATGGGGGGAGAGAGAATGGAGAGACTGTGTGAAATAAACTGCCCCAGTTTAGGGTTTCATGTGATTCTTGACATGAGGGACACATCCTCAGTGGGACGGACCCATTCTTGTATATTGGACAAGGTGGAGGGAACTGCGCAAAATAAACTGCCCCAGTTTAGGGTTTTGCCAAGTTCCAAGCCTGCAGATTGGCTAAAAATGGCCTCAACTTCATAGACCATACCAAATACTGGTAATGAATGCGGACATTCTGAATGAAATCTTCTTAAACACGCCATGAGGCGGTATGCACTTATTGCTCCTATTATTGCCCGAGCGGGCCAATAATTCAAAGACAGGCTTTTTGGGGAAACCTTATGGGAAATGACTCCCTCTGTCCTTCAAATAAGCTAAAAAAAGCTTCTGAATGGCTGAGAACGAGTTCTAGTGTCTTTTTGTTGTGAGCTTTGATTACCGAGGCTGAATTGACCCATCAACTAGGTGTGTAAGGACACAATTCAAATTCCCAAACCACGACTGGGAGGAAAATGGGCTTGAAAGGCCTTTCTTCACAATGAATTTGTAGAGGATGGGTTTGTAATTTAGATTTCAAGGATGGCTTTAGACAATCATAAAAAGAACGGGCTTTGGGCCTAATGGAACAAAACAGAGAATCGTTTGCAAAGGGTAAGATTGAGAATTCCTCCTCGGACTGTTTCCGAGGATAGTTTCTGATAGTATTTCTCAAGTGTGGATACAAATATTGATTATCATACACTTCTTCTTTCTCAAAAAGCCTCTCCTTTCTTCGTATGCCTTCCCTCCTATTTATACTCCTCCTCTTCTCTTCATTATCTTCCATTCTCTGACTGCAACCCTGATGCTTGGATACTTGTCCCATCCATTCTTCCCTAAAGCCCGCTGGGATTTGGGACCAAGTTCCAAGCTCTATGCTCAGGTCCCATCCTTCCATCTATGCTGTCCGCGTATCAATTACAGAGTCTTTAATATATGGGCGGTGGTAGCAGCTTTACTTTAGACATTCCACCGCTCTTTCTACTGTCCTCCACGTACACTGCGTATCCTCGGCTTCACATTCCGAGGACAAATCTACTCCTCGGACGGTATGGGACACTTAAATACTCCACCATCATTTTGATGTTTTCGGATTTGGGTTTCTAGCCCAAAAGACCTTGTTGGGCCATCCATTATAAATTATTGGGCCCAATACCCCTACAATAGCCCCTCGAGATCCTTTATTTTTCTTTCACCTCGGGAGGAAAATAGGATCTCGACTTAAAAGTCCTTTTCACCCTGCAGAATCCTGGAATATTACTAACGGAAATAACTTCTGAATTACCCATCGCGTGTTCCCGATGCTTCGGTATACGAAACGCCCCCGAAGTTATTATTGGCGCTTCTATGTCCCCCACGTTTCATTGATATGACTCATATCCAACGGTCGAGAGCGATTCCTGTGTTGAGGCGGGAATTCGCCCGCTTCAAAACACTTTTTGACATATAAATACTAATTTTCTTCAAACTTCTTCACACTTCAGAAACCTGATAACGTACCTGCCACACTTTCCATCTCCCCGTACTCTCTCTTTCTATCAAGTACTCTGTCCGAGGTGACGTGCTCTCTTCTTTTTTAAAAGTAAGTTCTTCAATACTCTTTCCCCTCCTTACCAGCTTTTTGTTTCTTTTGTTTCCTTTCCTTCCCGTCTTCTTTTTTTCACTGTGTCTTTCATCCTCGGCGTAGTTAGTTTTCTTCCCACCCCCCCCCTTTTTTTCAAAAAAGAATGGGTAGGTTTGCGTCCCTGGTAGATTCAAACGAAAATATAGAGCAGTTTAAGGTTAGGTACAAAATTCCCTCGGATGTATCCATTAGGTACTGTAACGAGGAAGAGTATTATACAAAAAGAAAAACGGGGGAAGTCGTAATCCCGATGATTGCGTTCATCGAAGGGGGAATGAAAATCCCCATGGGAACTGTTACTAGGGATTATCTTAGGGCCTTTAGATTGGCTCCCACCCAGTGCGCCCCAAATGTCTTTAGGATTCTAGGTTCCATAGATGCCTTAAATGAGAAGATGAATTTAGGGCTCACTCACCACGACGTGAACTGGGTTTACAACCTCCATTACCTAAGCAAAAAAGATGAGTATTACCTAAAATCTAGATACCCAGAAGTTAGGCTAATTCAATGTCTGCCTGAATCAAATAAGGGCCTAAAAAACGACTTCCTAATCATATCAGGAAATTGGCACGACGGCCTCCCCTGTCCGACAAGGGAAGGGACTCCAGGTGAAATTTCTTTTACATACTATTATCCTTTGTCTTTTTACTTTTTCTTACCCTTTTTTACTTGGATAACTCTTCAGATCCACACGCCGCGGATCGTCATCCCAATCTCGTTGACTTCGGACGATTGGATAGGATCCTGCAATCTGAGGTTTTTGTGCACACGGACGGCCAACTCCGAGCAGCTCATCTGATCCTCGGCTACACCCCGATATCCAAAGCTTTTCAGGCGCCGAAGTGAGTGATCAAAGCCCACGATCCTCGTCTTCCTCGGATCAGTGTTGCTGTTGAAGGTTTCTTGCTACCGGAGGGGACTACCATTCCTCAAGGCACCTTGGTCACCCAACCAATCCAACCACCACAATTCGTTCCGGTTGGGATTCCCACAGTTCCTTTCTCCACAAAATTAACTTTTGGCGAAGCCGCGTCTTCCCACTCCACTGTAAAGGAAGAAGAAGAAGAAATAGTTGAGGTATCAGATTCCGAGGACGAATTTGAGGTTTTTAATCAACCCTACTCTCCTGAAGATTCAACTTCCATCCTCGGCACCTCTACCCATATCTCAAAGGCTACTACTGAAGAACTTGACAGTATGGGCATTCAACGAAAGATTAAGCCCAGTTTAAAGGATGTCCTTGAGGGCACTGATAAGGCCCCTCGAGTCCAAGAACCACCCAAAGAGGTGCGCCCTTGGACTCAAGAAAAGGGTGCTGACAAAGGCCCTGAAGCTAGGCTTCTTCCTCCTCCCCCATCCTCCCAAACCCAACGCACCAATATAGCTGATCTCAAAAGAAAAAGGGATCAGCCGAAAGGAAAGGAAGTGGTGGAGGCAGGAAAGGGCTCTGTTTCCAAGGAGCCCGAGGTGGAAAAGGGTGGAAAACAGGCCCGCACCATGCAGACTAGGTCGGAAAGAAGAACCGACCAACAGGTGGCCGTGCGCGCCCCTGCATGGCTCCCTGACATGTCTATGGACGACGAGTTCATTACCGTGGATGCGTCCATTAGAAATTCCGATGAAGGGACAGCTGCATGCGTCGCGGATGCATTGGAGCAAGCGCTGTTACTCCCCGAGGATATGGTTGAGCTGAGAAAGAAAAGGGACCATACCGTCTTCATGACTTTGAAGAAGGAGCTTGCAATGGTAAGTTTTCTTCCTCTAAAACCTTGGCTCCTTTTTTTTTTTGTTTATTTATTTCCTATATACATATGTCTAATTTTTATATGTTTTGTTCATAGGCCTTTCAATCTGCCCATAGGGCAGAGGAGATTGCCATCAACTCCTACAAGTCTCTGAGGGCCGAGGAATCCAGGCGTGAAACCGCCCAGAAGATCTCGGACCTTCACAAGAAAAAACTACAGGAGGTCACAGCAAAGTTGGCCAAGGCAGAGAGTGATAAGGCAGGCTTGGAGGCTGATCTGAAGACAACAACTAATCAAGCCGAGGATCAGCGCCTAAAGCTCCGTGAAGCCGACAACAACCTCTTAGCAGCACGAAGGCTCGTAGAGGATCTCAAGAAAGATCTGAACGAGTCTGAGAAGGCCAAAGAGGAAGCCATCAAGGGCAAAGAGGAAGCCATTGAGGAGAAGAAAAAGGCCGAGAAAGCAAAACAAGAGGCCGAGATCTCAAGGGACCAAGCCGAACAAGACGGTTATGATATAGGCGTGAAGGAGGTCACCGAAACCTTCAAGGCTCAGGTTCCCGAGGTATGTAGGCATTACTGCCTCCAAGTGTGGAATGAGGCACTTTCCCAAGCTGGGGTTGATGCCTCTTCCACTCTTTGGAAAGCAGAGAGTGTCTACTATCCTCCCACAATTCGCGCTTCTTCCATTCCTGAAGTTGCCCAAGAAGCTGTCAAGGGATCATCTGAGGACAAGGGGGGTGATTTGGTTGAGGATTCAACTCTTCCTGAAGATGCTTCTAGGCAAGCTGACCCAGTACAAGAAAAGGCGCTTGAAGACGTGCAGCCCTCAAGTGACCTCCGGGAATCTTCGAAGGATGAGTTGGGTGATCAAGCTAATCCAATACCCTTGACAGATGATCCCAAAAGCAAAGGAACTGCCATTGAGTCCTCGGTCCAGCTTCCATCTCCTAAAGACCCCAAAGGCCCTCTGAAGATCAAGCTGAAACAATGAATGCCTGCTGCCTTTATTTTGCTGTACTTTATTTTTTGGTGTACTTTATTTTGAATTTAATATAAGCACGAATGTTGTTTTACTTGTTTAGATGATTCTTACTTTCTACTTTGTTTTGATCATATCATTTCATTAATATCATCTCTTGGTATTTTACCAAAGTTATTAGCAACAACTTGAATTGAAATTGATCCTCCAAGAAGGTTTAATTATGCCGGGAATTGCATTAAGTGATGCATTTTGAGTATCTGATGTTTTTGACAAAAACAAAAGAAAAGAAGTGTTAATCTTTCCCAAGTAAATGATCCGAGGATCTTGGCATACCAAGCTTCAGCTTGGTACTTAGATAAATAAATTCGAAATGTTAATTTTCCCAAAGTAGGTGATCCGAGGACCAGACGTAACTTAGGTTCTGTTTAACACTTAGTAAAGAGTATCAATTTAGACGAGTAAATTTTAAAATATTAATTTTCCCAAAGTAGATGATCCGAGGACCAGACGTAACTTAGGTTCTGTTTAACACTTAGTAAAGAGTATCAATTTAGACGAGTAAATTTTAAAATGTTAATTTTCCCAAAGTAGATGATCCGAGGACCAGACGTAACTTAGGTTCTGTTTAACACTTAGTAAAGAGTATCAATTTAGACGAGGTATGTGGTCCGAGGATCCAGGCATACCAAGTTTCAGCTTGATACTTAGACGAATAAATTTAAAATGTTAATTTTCCCAAAGTAGATGATCCGAGGACCAGACGTAACTTAGGTTCTGTTTAACACTTAGTAAAGAGTATCAATTTAGACGAGGCATGTGGTCCGAGGATCCAGGCATACCAAGTTTCAGCTTGATACTTAGACGAATAAATTTAAAAATGTTAATTTTCCCAAAGTAGATGATCCGAGGACCAGACGTAACTTAGGTTCTGTTTAACACTTAGTAAAGAGTATCAATTTAGACGAGGCATGTGGTCCGAGGATCCAGGCATACCAAGTTTCAGCTTGATACTTAGACGAATAAATTTAAAATGTTAATTTTCCCAAAGTAGATGATCCGAGGACCAGACGTAACTTAGGTTCTGTTTAACACTTAGTAAAGAGTATCAATTTAGACGAGGCATGTGGTCCGAGGATCCAGGCATACCAAGTTTCAGCTTGATACTTAGACGAATAAATTTAAAATGTTAATTTTCCCAAAGTAGATGATCCGAGGACCAGACGTAACTTAGGTTCTGTTTAACACTTAGTAAAGAGTATCAATTTAGACGAGTAAATTTTAAAATGTTAATTTTCCCAAAGTAGATGATCCGAGGACCAGACGTAACTTAGGTTCTGTTTAACACTTAGTAAAGAGTATCAATTTAGACGAGGTATGTGGTCCGAGGATCCAGGCATACCAAGTTTCAGCTTGATACTTAGACGAATAAATTTAAAATGTTAATTTTCCCAAAGTAGATGATCCGAGGACCAGACGTAACTTAGGTTCTGTTTAACACTTACTAAAGAGTATCAATTTAGACGAGGCATGTGGTCCGAGGATCCAGGCATACCAAGTTTCAGCTTGATACTTAGACGAATAAATTTAAAAATGTTAATTTTCCCAAAGTAGATGATCCGAGGACCAGACGTAACTTAGGTTCTGTTTAACACTTACTTAGTAAAGAGTATCCATTTAGACGAGGCATGTGGTCCGAGGATCCAGGCATACCAAGTTTCAGCTTGATACTTAGACGAATAAATTTAAAATGTTAATTTTCCCAAAGTAGATGATCCGAGGACCAGACGTAACTTAGGTTCTGTTTAACACTTAGTAAAGAGTATCAATTTAGACGAGGTATGTGGTCCGAGGATCCAGGCATACCAAGTTTCAGCTTGATACTTAGACGAATAAATTTAAAATGTTAATTTTCCCAAAGTAGATGATCCGAGGACCAGACGTAACTTAGGTTCTGTTTAACACTTAGTAAAGAGTATCAATTTAGACGAGGTATGTGGTCCGAGGATCCAGGCATACCAAGTTTCAGCTTGATACTTAGACGAATGAAGATAACGAATATAATGTAGTTTACAACAAAGAACGGCCGAAGTGCCTTTTATTTAGTAATAGTACCTTCGTAGATTATTTACATTCCAGGGACGTTGTACAACATTTTCGTCCAAATCTTCCAGATTGTAGGCCCCTATTCCTGCTACCGAAGTAATACGATAAGGTCCTTCCCAGTTGGGCCCCAATTTTCCCCACGCAGGATTCTTCATCGTGCCCAAAACTTTCCTTAATACTAAGTCACCTAGTCCAAGAGGTCGAAATTTCACATGAGAATCATACCCCTGCTTGAGCTTATGTTGATAATAAGCTAGTTGAACCATGGCGCTTTCTCGCCGTTCCTCAACTAAGTCTAAGTTTCTCATTAATAGATCATCATTGCTATCTGGAATAAAGGAGCTTTTCTTCAGGGTTGGGAACCCAGTTTCTAAGGGGATTACTGCCTCGGCTCCATAAGTCATGGCGAAGGGTGTTTCACCTGTGGATCTTCGTGGTGTAGTTCTATACGTCCACAAGACATGTGGCAGTTCTTCCACCCACCTCCCCTTGGCGTCACCCAACCTCTTTTTGAGTCCGCTCACTATTACTTTGTTGACAGCCTCGGCTTGTCCATTTCCTTGGGGATAAGCCGGAGTGGAATATCTATTCGTAATGCCAAGATCACAGCAGTATTTCCGAAAGGCTTTGCTATCAAATTGTAAACCGTTATCTGAAATGAGAGTATGAGGGATGCCGAACCTGGTAACGATATTCTTCCATACAAACTTTTTTGCTTCCGTGTCTCTGATGTTTGATAATGGCTCAGCTTCAACCCATTTGGTGAAGTAATCTGTTCCCACGAGAAGCCACCGTCTGTTTCCCGTTGCTTTGGGGAAGGGTCCAACGATGTCCAAGCCCCATTGGGCAAAAGGCCATGGGCTAGATAGAGGATTCAGGACTCCCCCTGGTTGATGTATGTTCGGAGCGAACCTTTGACATTGGTCGCACTTCTTTGCATAATCTTGCGCTTCTCTCTGCATATTTGGCCACCAATAGCCCTGAGTGAGGGCTCTGTGAGCCAAAGACCTTCCCCCTGTGTGACTTCCACAAATCCCTTCGTGTAACTCTTCCAAAAGTAGCTCCGTTGCCTCGGGGTGTATACATAACAAATATGGTCCAGAAAAAGAACGTTTGTACAATTTCTGGTCCTCGGACAACCAAAAACGAGTGGCTTTCCTGCGAACTTTATCTGCTTCAGTCTTTTCTCCAGGCAGGATGTCATTTCTGAGAAATGTTACTATTTGATCCATCCAACTAGGCCCAGTCCTAATTTGGAGAATTTGAGTGGAGTTACCATCTGTCCCAGTGGGTTTCAACAGATCTTCAACAAGGATAATTCGTGGTAGACTTTGTGCCGAGGACGTTGCGAGCGTGGCTGATGAGTCGGCATGGGTATTGCCACATCTGGATATATGCAATAGTGAAAAAGACTCAAATTTAGGTTGCATATACCTGACCTGGGTTAGGTACTCTCGCATTCTGGAATCCCTTGCTTCTAGCTTCCCTTCTACTTGGCCTACCACCAATAGTGAATCCGAGAACATCTGCACCGTCTTTCCTCCCATTTTATGAACCATGTTCATTCCTGCGAGGACGGCTTCATACTCTGCTTCGTTGTTGGTGGCCGAGAATCCCAATCTTAAAGATTTATCAAAAGTAATTCCCTCTGGGGATATCAAAACTAGTCCGATACCTGATCCCCTCTGATTTGCTGCTCCATCAACATGGACTTTCCATAATGGAGGCCCTTCACACGAAATCATGCCTACTGATTTTGTACCCATGCCTTCTTGATAGTCTTCTAACGAAGGCTCAGCAAATTCCGCCACAAGGTCCGCGATGACCTGTCCCTTTATAGAGGTGCGGGGCATATATTTGATATCGAAAGCTCCTAGGACAGTTCCCCATTTGGCAATTCTTCCCATATAATCTGCACTTCGCAGAATTGATTTAAGAGGGAGTTGTGTAAGAACAACAACCGTATGAGACTGGAAGTAATGGGGAAGTCTTCGTGTAGCATGTACCACCGCCAAGATAGCTTTCTCTAGTGGCAAATAACTCAGCTCGGCCTCATGCAGAGATTTGCTTACATAATAAACCGGTCTCTGGATGTTATTGTCATCTCGGATAAGAACCAAACTAACATCATGGTTAGCCACCGCAATATATGCAAACAGAATCTCATCAACCTCTGGTCGAGACATAACTGGTGGTCGCGAGAGATATTCTTTTAGCTGTTGGAAAGCTACTGTGCACTCCTCGGTCCATTCAAAACCCTTCCATTTATTTAATAATTGAAAGAAAGGCCTGCATCTGTCCGCGGACCGAGATATAAATCGGTTGAGAGCAGCAGTCATACCTGTTAGCCTTTGCACTTCTTTAGGATTCCGAGGTGGGTGTAAGCTGTTTATTGCCTTAACCTGAGCAGGATTCACTTCGATTCCCCGGTGAGTCACCATATATCCTAGAAACTTGCCCGACCCCACACCGAAAGAGCATTTAGAGGCATTGAGCCGTAATTTATACTCTCTTAGCTTCTGAAAAGTGTTGCTCAGATCTTCCAGATGTGCAGAAACTTCTTTACTCTTTACCACCATATCGTCCACGTATACCTCAATAGTTTTTCCTAGCTGTGCCTCAAACATCCTCGTCATCATCCTTTGGTAGGTAGCCCCTGCGTTTTTCAGTCCAAAAGGCATTACCTTATAATGATAATTTCCTGTAGGAGTGACGAACGCAGTCTTCTCCTGGTCCTCGGCGGCTAAGGGTATCTGGTGGTAACCTTGGAAAGCATCGAGAAAACTCATCCGAGGATGCCCAACGGTAGCGTCAACTAACTGGTCAATCCGAGGCATTGGGAATGAGTCCTTCGGGCAAGCTTTGTTTAAATCTGTGAAATTTACACAAACTCTCCACTTCCCATTCTTCTTTTTCACCACCACAGTATGGGCTAACCATTCAGGATAAAACACTTCTTTGATAGCCCCTGCCGCTTTGAGTTTGAGCACTTCCTCTTTTACGGCTTCGGAATGTTCTTTTGAGGACCTCCGAGGTGGTTGCCTCCTCGGAACTACAGTTGGATTGACCCTTAAATGATGACATATGAAGTTCGGATCAACCCCAGGGGCCTCATACGCGTTCCAAGCAAACACATCCATATTTTTCTTTAAAAATAAAATCAGCTCTGTCTTCTCTTCCTGCGGCAATTGAACTCCAACCTGGAAGAACTTTTCAGGATCATTGTCTATGATAATTTTCTCCAATTCTTCACATACTGCCTCATCTACCTCGGCTATGGGAAGAGACTTTGATTGCTATGCTTCACCGTTAGCCGAGGACGGGGAGTCTGGTTCTGGTCGACGCAGAATTGCAGCCGTGACACACTGTCGAGCCACAGACTGACTCCCAAGTAACTCCACCACCTGGTCTCCAGAATGAAATTTGATTTTGACATGCAAGGTTGAGGAAACAGCCCCTAACGCATGCAGCCAAGGTCTCGCCACAATAGCCGTATAGGGAGAATAAGCATCGACCACGATGAAATCTACGTCTACCACCTCCGGACCTGATTGCACAGGCAGTCTAATCTGTCCCTCTGGAACGACAGCTCTCCCTTCGAAGCTTATCAAGGGTGAGTCATATGGCATAAGATCTTCAACTCTTAACTTCAAGCCTCTAAATAGGTCAGGGTACATGATATCTGCACCACTTCCTTGATCAACCATTACCCTCTTTACATCATAGTTCCCTATTCTGAGGGTTACCACTAAGGCATCATCATGAGGCTGGATGGTCCCTATCTTGTCCTCTTCAAAGAAACTTAGGACTGGCAGGATACTTGCCTTAATCCTCTTCGGCTGATCCCGTGACTCCTCGGCCAATGTTCGAGCAACTGACATTACTCTGAAAGGAGCTGAGCCAGTCCTACCAGGTGCTGCAAAAATGACATTGATCGTACCTAGAGGAGGTCTGGATGAAGGACCGTCGTGGTTTGCCACTCCTGATTGGTTTCCTTGCCCGTTGGGTTGGTACAGAAACTGTTTCAGCTTTCCCTCTTTAACCAATTGTTCCAGATGATTCCACAAAGTGCGACAGTCCTCGGTGGTATGACCTCGCTCCTGGTGATAATGGCAATGGAGATTTTGATTGCGTCTCGAAGGGTCCCCTGCCATTTTATTTGGCCATTTGAAAAAAGGCTCATGCCTTATTTTCTCCAACAACTGCTGCACCGGCTCCCTGAAGACGGTGTTGACCACTTGCGGGGGTATGTGACTAGCCTGCCTGGAAAAATCCCGCGCAGGTCTATTGTTGTTGTATCTGTCCGACCTGAAATCCCTCCTTTCTTGTGGGATAACCTTCGCCTTGCCTTTTTCCTGCTGCTGATCTTCCTCAACCCTTTTGTACTCGTCGATGCGATCCATCAGTCGACGTACGCTTCTTACAGGCTTCTTGGTCAAGGATTTACTCAAGTCATGCTCCGTTGGTAGGCCGACCTTGAAGGTCCTTATGGCTACATCGTCAAAGTCTCCGTCGATTTCGTTGAACATTTCCCAATATCGGTCCGAATACGTTTTCAGGGTTTCCCCTTCCCTCATGGCCATGGATAGTAAAGAATCCAATGGACGAGGAACTCTACTGCACGTGATAAAGCGAGAACCGAATGCTCTAGTAAGCTCTTTGAAAGAATCGATGGAGCCTGCCCTTAAGCCGTCAAACCATCTCATGGCTACGGGCCCTAGGCTAGAAGGAAAAATCTTGCATAACAAAGTTTCATTCCTGGAATGCACTGCCATTCTCTGGCTGAAATGGCTTACGTGCTCCACAGGATCCGTCCGACCATTGTAAAGAGTGAAGGCCGGTTGTGTGAAGCGCCGAGGTAACCTCCCTTCTTCCAATCTGCGCGCGAAGGGTGATCTGGAGATTTGGTGTAACGCTCTTCCCATTGCGTCATTTCCCAAGCCCCTAGGGGGGTAGTCTCTGCCCCACCTCCCATGCAGATTGTCTTCCTCGGAAGAGACATATTCACCTGGGGGAGTTCTGGATCTCCGCTCGTAATTGTCATCCTCGGATCCTTCCGAAGAGGGGTCAGAGGCCGGAGGAGTTCTCCTTCTCCTCTCGTGACGCAGTCTCCTTTTTAGGCCGTCAATCTCTTTCTGCATGGCCCTGGCATTTCTCTCATAAGGAACTCTACTTCCTCCTTGCGAATGACTAGCACTTCTGATGGTGTGTGTAGTATGTACACTTCCTTCTCGGTTCTCTCCATGATCAGGATGTAAGGAGTGATCCTCACGCTGGGAGCCGACGGACTCTGCACTGCGTGGTGGTTCTGATCCTACCATGATGTCCTAAACTTCCTTAAAAACTAAATTCCCACAGACGGCGCCAATTGTAAGGACACAATTCAAATTCCCAAACCACGACTGGGAGGAAAATGGGCTTGAAAGGCCTTTCTTCACAATGAATTTGTAGAAGATGGGTTTGTAATTTAGATTTCAAGGATGGCTTTAGACAATCACAAAAAGAACGGGCTTTGGGCCCAATGGAACAAAACAGAGAATCGTTTGCAAAGGGTAAGATTGAGAATTCCTCCTCGGACTGTTTCCGAGGATAGTTTCTGATAGTATTTCTCAAGTGTGGATACAAATATTGATTATCATACACTTCTTCTTTCTCAAAAAGCCTCTCCTTTCTTCGTATGCCTTCCCTCCTATTTATACTCCTCCTCTTCTCTTCATCATCTTCCACTCTCTGACTGCAACCCTGATGCTTGGATACTTGTCCCATCCATTCTTCCCTAAAGCCCGCTGGGATTTGGGACCAAGTTCCAAGCTCTATGCTCAGGTCCCATCCTTCCATCTATGCTGTCCGCGTATCAATTACAGAGTCTTTAATATATGGGCGGTGGTAGCAGCTTTACTTTAGACATTCCACCGCTCTTTCTACTGTCCTCCACGTACACTGCGTATCCTCGGCTTCACATTCCGAGGACAAATCTACTCCTCGGACGGTATGGGACACTTAAATACTCCACCATCATTTTGATGTTTTCGGATTTGGGTTTCTAGCCCAAAAGACCTTGTTGGGCCATCCATTATAAATTACTGGGCCCAATACCCCTACAAGGTGAATTGAGCAAACCGGGCTTAGAAAAATGAGGTTCAAGATGTCTGATTGAGATGCACAAAGATAAACTGTCACAATGTAGGATTTGTACAGTCTCAATTGAGAGAGAATTTCTAGCGATCCGGTTCGCTGCCGGGCCAACTGCGTACTACGGCGGGTGCTAAAACAGAGGAATCTTTGCTCTAAGGTGGTTAGAAACATCCCAAATACAGGGTAGTGGTCAAAATGCATGGGGGTTTGTGCCTGGGGGTTGAAAAAATGTCACATGCTTCCCTAGGGTCGGCGGCCCTTGTAGGTGCACTGGTAGCCCTACAAGGTGCACTACCTCGAATTTCGTGCATAGAAAGTTAGGTTCAGCCCAATTTTAGCTCATTATGATCTCCAATTTTTTAGGGTTTCTTCTACCCTTTTCTTCACCCAAATCGTGTAGATAACACTGCTTTTTTATCATTTTTTGCATAGATTCTCATCAGATCATCAGATTCAGTAGGATTTGTTCGTGGATGCTCTTGGTGCTCACTCCTATGATACTTTGGTCGAGCTTGAGAGGGAGTCTTATCATGAGAAGAAGCTTAGGAGGTGGTTGAGCTCTTTTTCTTGCAGTGACCGGGCATTTATCTAGCAACTTCTTTGAGATGCTACTGCTCTTCTTCACACTACACTAGATTGGCGTTTGTTGGAGGTCATTACTTCTTATTGGGATCCCGTCTTGAGGTGTATCACCATTGGGAATGTTGATCTGGTGCTCACCTTGGAGGAGTATGAATGTTTTCTTTCTCTTTCTGCCCCTCTGAGCACTATGTATGTTCCACTGGTGCGGCCACGCTACCGCAAAAGACTCACTAATTAGTTGGGCTTGAAGAGGCCCATTATAGAGGCTCTGACTTGGTATGGCAGTGGGATAGGAGGGGGCATATCCTTTGATTTCCTGTATGATCGGTTCCACTCATTGGAGTGCCCTGTTGGCTATCGAGATAACTTTGTGGACTTAGAGGAGTAGTGGACATCCTACCAGTGTCAGGCCTTCCTGGTGGTTTTCTTTGGTGTGGTGTTATTTCCTTCATTGTCAAGAGCTATCAGTTTTGTCGTTCTCCCTCTAGTGAGTGCCCTACCTCATGGTGCCTCTTTCATTCCTGCTCTACATTCTAAGACCATTAGGTCCTTGTCTTTGTGTCGAGAGACCAGTAGGGGTAGGCTATGTTGCTGTGTTCATCTGCTACAGTTGTGGTTTTGTAGCCACCTGATTGTTATTGCCAGGGATTAGCTTGAGGGCTTTGCCATTAAGAGTAGAGTTCGGGCTACTATAGTTCTTGATCTTCCCTTTTCTAGGGATACCATGGGTTAGCTGAGATACTTGTGCAGCCTGAGTCCTACTAATTGGACCTGAACGGTCAAGTGGGGTATCACTAGATGGCAGGGGCGGACCTATTGAGTCGGTTTACTTGGCATTCCCCTAGTGGGTATATGGGGACCCACGGGGTATTTTCCAAGCATGGCCATGCGAAAGTTCGGGGGTATCCAGCATATCCCTCAACTTAGTGATCTATCGATTGTCACTTATGAGTACGGGTTTCTAGATATTGATATAGCAACGATAGGGCGTGCCTCAAATTTTTGGGAGGTGCGCAAGTCGAGCATTGACTTCCCTCTTTGTTCTAAGGATGACCAGGAGTGGTTTCTATTAAGTTTAGAGTGTGGCGAGATACCAGAGATCTTAGCTTTGTGTTTGACTTATCATTACCAATCTCAGCCGAGTTACCACTTCCGGCTGCTGTTTTGAGAAACTATACTCTGGAGTTTGAGATCAAGGTTGAAAGGGCCTTTATGGATCTAAGGGAATACTTAAGGGAAGCCGTCAGGGATAGAGACTGCTACAGAGAGCTAGCTAATACCCTTATGAAGGATATAGAGGAGATGAGCAATGCGCATAAGAGTGAGCTCGCTATTCTTAGGGCGGAGCTTGATCGAAGAGGGCCGGCCCCTCTCGGTACAGAGGTAGAGTGTGTTCAGCTAAGATCCCGGGTTACGGGTTTGGAGGATGAGCTTGCATATTTTACTCAGAGGTTTGCCACTTTTGATCATAATTGGATTAAGGAGAGGGCCACACTAGAGGTCGGTAAGGTCGAGGCTAGTAGCAGGGCCGATGGCTTAGCATTGGAGCTAGTACAAGCAAAGGCCTATATTCATTCTACTTTGAGCATGGAGTATGGGCGAGAGGGTGATGAGCCTAGTGAGCCATAGTTGGCCTTCCTTCGCCTTCAGATTGGGCTGGCTGAGAGGGAGGAGGCTTTGAGAGTTGCTACTGCAGAGGTGGGCACCTTGCAGGTTTTGCTGGAGACTAAAAGACAAGGCTCTACTTCTGATTCCATGATGGAGAAAGAGCTTTTCTGTCTTCGACATTCAAATGACAGACTCAGAGGGGTTGCTAGAGACCTGGGCTTTGATGCAGTCGAGTTACTTCACATTCATGTTCATGATGACCCGATTCTTCGTACTGGTTTTGGGAGATTGTGCCAGGTCATGTTTGATTGCTTGGGCCCTATTTGACTTACTGGTGTTCTTTTCTGCTTATTTTGTTTCTACACATGAGCTATGTAGTTAGTATCCCACCATGTATGGAAAAGTCCTTCGTAAATTGCTAGGCAATTGCGTAAGGCCTTCCTCTTTTTGATTGAGTTCTTAAAGCATAGTCTAGTCTGTTAGGCATGCTTAGAAACTTAAAGATGGTGGAAAGAGATGTTTATGATGATATTCAAGATACATTTATGAGATGAGATTTCATGTTTTGATACCAGAATGCACGAAAGAAACAGAATGGCACAATACAGGCATGTTAATGAATATGCAGGAAAATGCTTTGAAAATACAAGATTATACAAATAAGTGATAAATGTAAAATCCACGCATATCAATATCTTAATTTTCCAAGGATACACATCCTGTTTTAGATGGATCTTTTCCTTTTCCCATTGGTATAAGCCAGAAAATCTTAAGCAGACCACCGAGTCATAGAAGTATTGTAGACAGAGAGCAATCTCAAAGGTGTCCTTGTATCTTGTCTTGGACGCTGGATCCATCTTATGAATTTAAGCATGCAAAACTGACTGATTTTTCTTTTAAGATGTAACCGAACCAAGATGGCTACCTACGTACCTCCACTAGGGAGGACCAGGTCATCATGTAGTTCAACTAACTTTTTGATTGCCTTAATTTTTGCCTAGACCGCTCTTTCGGGTTTTCAATCTAGCAGGCTCTCTCACACTCTTTCTTTTGCTCTCCTTTTGCATAGACCACCTTTTCAGGTTTTTAATCTACCTTTTGTATTTTCTCACGATCTCTTTCTTTTGGCTCTCCTTTTGTGTAGACCACCCTTTCAGGTTTACGATCTACCATTTTACATATATATATATATATATATATATATTTTTTTTTTTTTTCTTTTTTTTGTTGACTTGAAAATATAGAAATAAGGTGCACTGAGAGGCTCCTTTATGCAAAGTACCATATGACAGCGTCAGAATTGGTGGGCATATTGAAGTCATGCCCATCCATGTCAGCTAGAATCAAGGCTCCTCTGGAGAAGGCCTTCTTTACCACATATGGGCCCTCGTAAGTTAGGGCAAACTTTCCTCTATGATCAAGCATGGCCTGGTTGTGCTTCTTCAAGACTAGATTGCCTTCTTTGAAGACCCTGGGTCTAACTTTCTTGTTGAATGCTCGCTCAACTCAGCGTTGGTACAACTATTCATGGCACATTATGATCATGCGCTTTTCATCTATCATGTTTAGTTCTTCATATCGGGAACAGGCCCATTCAGCTTCTGACATCTGAATCCTGAGAGACGGGGAGGACAACCTCCATGCCATCTACTAATGAATATGGGGTCACACCCGTGGAAGTACAAACAAAAGTGCAATACACGCACAAAGCAAATGGCAAGTACTCCTGCCAATCCTTGTATGTATCTGTCATCTTCACTAAGATTTTCTTTATGTTCTTGTTAGTGGCTTCCACTACACCATTCATCTGAGGGTGATAAGGAACCAAATTTTTGTGCTCGATCTTGAACTATTGGTAGAGTTGCTGGATCATTTTCCCATTTTGGTTTGCCCCATTATCTATAATGAGCTCTCCTAGCAAGCCATAGTGGCAAATAATGTTATGTTTCAGGAACCGGACTACCATTGCTTGTGTGACGCTTTTGCACGAAGCGGCTTCCACCCATTTTGTGAAATAATCAATGGCCACTAAGATGTACTCATGACCATTTGAAGCTTTTGAAATTACGGGTCTGATGACATCCATACCCCAAGCGGAGAAGGGCCATGGTGCTGCTAAAAAGTGCAAAGGCTGAGGAGGAACGTTCTTCCTGTCTTGATAGGCCTGGCAACGGTGGCATGTCCTCACGTGTTTAATGCAATCACTTTCCATGGTGAGCCAATAGTAACCGGCTCTCATAATCTTGCAGGCCAGTAGGGGTCTGCTAGCATGAGCCCCAAGTGAGCCTTCATGCATCTCTTCCATCAAATGATGAGCCTCGGAGGCATCTACGCATCGAAGCAAGGTAGAATTATGGTTCCTTTTGTACAAGACTTCTCCACTCAAGAAAAATTGGTAGGCCATGTGCTGGATAAACTTCTTTTCATTATCCGTTGCACTGGACAGGTATTCATTATTCTTGATATAAGCCTTGATATCATGGTACCATGGCTTTCCATCGGCTTCAACTTCGACATTCATGCAATAGGCTGGAACGCCACGGACTTCTATGCGCAATTGCCGCATATCATCTCTTTCTAATAACTTGACCATGTTAGCCAGGGTAGCCAAGGTGTCTGCAAACAGGTTGTGTGCTCGGGGGCAAATAGGCAAATGTAATGTCTCGAAATTTCAGAATCAAGCGGTTGACACATTTCTAATACGAAATCAACTTGGTGTCTCAAGCTTGCCATTTTCCTTCAATTTGGGGGATGATCAACAGGGAATCTCTAAAGACGCTCAAGTCATAAGCACCAAACTCTAGGGCCACTAGCAAGCCAACTATGCATGCTTCATATTCTGTGATATTGTTGGTGCAATCAAAATTCAACTTAATTGAAACAGGGATTTTTTGGCCCTTGGGGGAAACTAAGATTGCTCCCACTCCATTTCCAATAGAATTGGTGGCTCCATCAAAATAAAGCTTCCAACGCCACGGTTCCACAAAATTTGGTTTTGGCTCTAGTGCCATGACATCCTCATCAAGGAAGAGGGATTCTGAAAGTTTTGGATCATTCAGCGGCTGGTCCACTAGGTAATCAACTATGGCCTGGCCCTTGATGGCCTTTCTTGTCACAAACACAATATCAAACTTAGAGAGCAACATTTGCCAACAGGAGATCTTCCCTATAAAGGCCGACTTTTCAATGATGTACTTAATGGGATCCATACGGGAAATAAGCCGCATCTTGTAGTAGAGCATGTGCTACCGCAATTTGTACGAGACCCACACTAAGGCACAACCCGTATTCTCAATGGCGATGTAGTTGATCTCACAACTGGTGAACTTCTTACTTAAATAGTACACCACCTTTTCTTTCTTATCGAGCTCAGTTAGCTGGCCTAACATCCAACCCATGGAGGTTTCTTGTACCGCTAGGTAAAGGATCAACAGATATCCTGGCATCGAGGGAACCAAAACCAAAGGGTTCAACAATTACTGCTTGATCTTGTTAAAAGTTGCTTGGCACTTATCTATCCATTCTATCTTTGTGTCTTTCTTCAAGAGCTTGAACAGTGGATCACATGTGGCGAATCTATTTCTCGCTTTGCGATGTTGGCATGTCTAGGATGGCTTAGACTTTTGCTGGCTCCACTTCAATTCCACTTTGGCTAACTATAAAGCCGAGAAATTTCCCTGAACTAGCTCCGAAGACGCACTTGTTAGGTTTTAGTCTTAATCTGTACTTGATAAGGTGCTTGAACAGCTTTCTCAAATCTATAAAATGATCCCTGGGTCTACGGGATTTGGCAATCATGTTTTCTACATAGACTTCGATCTCTTTATGCATCATATCATGGAACAAGGTTACCATGGCTCGCTAGTAAGTAGCACCGACGTCCTTTAAGCCGAACGACATGACATCATACGCATAGGTTCCCCAATGAGTGGTGAATGTTGTCTTAGCTTTGTCTTCCTCGACCATCTTGATCTGATTATAACCCTAGAATCCATCCATAAAGGAGAAGAACATGTTGGTAGCGGTATTATCGATCAAGGTATCGATATGTGGCAATGGGAAATTCTCCTTCGGGCTAGCCCGAATCAAATCTCTATAATCAACGCACATGCTTACTTTCTTGGGCACTGGAAAAATGTTGGCAACCTAATCTGATTAGGCTATCGTGGTAAGGAAATCGGCTTTCAACTGCTTTTCTACTTCCTCCTTGATCTTCAAAATGATCTTAGATTTCATCCTTCGAAAGTCTTGCCGCACTGGAGAGCATTCTGGCCTAATTGAAATTCTGTGCATGACAATCTCAGTATCTAACCCTAGCATATCTTGGTAAGACCAAGCGAAGATTTCCCTGAATTCCTTGAGTAGCGCTATAAGCTCATGTTTCAAGCCTTTAGGAAATTTTACCCCAATCTTGACAGGTCTTTCGTTCTTGCCTTCGTCGGCAAGGTTAACCACTTCAGTTTCTTCTATGTTGGGCTTAGACCCCTCATTTTCTCTGTTTAGAGCTTCCAAAATATCACGAGGAAAACTCGAAATTTCCTCTAATCCCTCAACATCATGATCCAACTCTGTTGTCTTATTCATGTCATTAATATCCTCATTATGGCAACCAGACAATGTACCCGCTTGGGAATTAGAATAGATCCTATAGAACGGAACATATACAAGGAAACATAAGACAATTTACACACACATATTCTTAGGAAAAAAAAAGAGATAAATGCAAGGATTTCCTTGATAATATGCTGGATAGATTCATTAATGGGTTATAGATAGGGGGATAACAAAGTTCATGCCTAATAATGATAAAAGGCGATTTTTTTTTTTTTTTTGGAAATAAACTGGGGAAATGCAAACAAGGAATGTAGAAAATAGGGAATAAACGTGCAAAACAAACTAGATATGCTATTCCAACTCTTTCGGGCAATTGGAGGACCCAACCACACGATGATGGAATACTCCTTACTCAGCCAGTGCAACCACAAAGCAGGGCTCGATGGTCCAATGGCCTACTATCTCGCTTGGCACACAGGGCCTAATAGTAGAGGTCAGATCATCCCTGGGGGATATGATGGCATTCATTAAGAATTCTTCAAGACATAAGCGGATGAGACAAGCTAGATCTGATTCCTCCTTGCATGATTCCAGTACCATTTCTGATCTAATGACCTCGGCCAGAGCCGAAAAAAGTGACCTTGATGTAGGGAATGGACATCCCTTGGCCAGTGCACTTCCTTTTCTTTCCTCTAGAAGCCTAAGAAAGTTCTTCATCGGAGGGGTTGTAGCCTAAACCAAATCCTCCTTTGTTGGCTAAGAGTTCAATCAGAGAAGCATTCTTATGTCCTACGGCACCGAGGCCTTGGCCTAACTGATAGCCAAATTTGAGCATCTCCTTGGCAGCCATTAAAGTAGTGGAGGGCCATGCTAACTTGAGTTCTGAAGCTCTAGAAATCATGGAGACTAGCTCGAAACTGTGGAAAGTTGCCTCGGGAAAGGCATTAGCACCAATGTAGGGGATAGAAGTCTCCTTGAAGATGGTTAGGGGCTCTTCAGCCGTAATAGTGATCATCTGATCCTCAAATGGGAACTTAAGTCTCCGATGAAGGGTAAAGGCAACTGCACACGTGGCGTGTAGCCAAGGCCTTCCTAGGAGCATATTATATAAGGAATCCACCTTGATGACTTGGAGGTTGACCATGAAAGACCTGGGGCCAATTCCAATTGCTAACTCGATCTCACCTTGCACCTCCCAAAAAGTGCCATCAAAGGCTCTAATGATCATAGTGGTAGGGCGGATAAGAGGTATCCACATTCAGGTGCTCCATAGTAGACATCGGTTACACATTTAGGGCTGATCCATTGTCAATTAACACTCTAGAGACGATCGTGTCTTCACACTTTACCATAATGTGCATGGGCAAAGTATGATCTCTACCTTATGGTGGTAACTCATCATCTGTAAAGGCAATCTGGTTGGTGGCCAACACCATTGAGACCATACCCTCGAAGGAAGATTTTGTGACACTTGTAGGAATACATGTCTCTTTCAAGAGAGCCTCATGGTAGACATTGGAGGATAGCAATAGTGCCAGATAGATATCTGAGCTAGCAACTTGCGTAGTTGCTAAATCACACTGAATTCTGAGTTTCTGATAATTTTCAAGAATTCCTCGGCTTCTTCGGTTGTAACCCTATTCTTGACGAGTTCAGCATACCCTTGCCAATCTCTTTCCTTCTATTTTCTAGCTCTTGATAAGTATAGCAGCGGCCACTCCTAGTAAGCCCAGATAGACTTGAAGAGATATTGGAGCAGACCTTCTCTTTTTCGATTTGAGTGGAGATCAAGGACACATCATATTTCCATTGGCCACGATGGCTATCCTCATAAGGAAATGGCTTCAGCATGCATATGATAACACCCTCTTGAGTTTGCAAATTAGGCACTATAAAGAACGTCTTCGAATTAATCACCACCGTACTTGGCAGAATAGCTTCAAGGACCTTTGAGCCAAATACCCCAGTAATTCCTGAGGCAGGCCTCAGCGGGATAAGAGGATTGAAACCTCGAATGGCAGGGACCATGGCGGTTCCCTCCTGAATTGATGATGAAGTTGGCCCTGCAACTGTAGGCAATGCAAAAGCTAGAGAAGTGAATCCCTCGATGGTTGGCAGGACTTGCCCTTTTCCTAAATCTAATGACTCTAAATCTGCAAGTAATTCTATGATCTCCTTAATACTACTAAATAGTGAGGCGCTGAAGTAACCTTACCAGGGCGTTTCTGTAGATATTCATCCCAATCTTTCCATGACCCAACTAATATGGCTTTGCAGCTAGTTCCTGACTAGGTAGCTAGAGGACATAGGCTGGCTGCCATGCAATCATCTCTTCGCACAATTTCTCATTCGATCCAGATAATACCACAGTCGGCTAGACTCTAAACCTGTGCTTGGAGCACTCTACAATCAAACAAGGCATGCCTGTCTCCACTACACAAGATAACCAGATTCCCCAATCAAATCCAGGGGTTCTCATGCTTTTAAGATCAAGGTGGCTCTCTTGGACTAAGGCTCGGAGCATGGCCTTCCATGGGAATGACGGTAAGGAGAAATCTGGGACCCTTTCTTCCACAGTGATGATGGCATTTACATTTCCTTCCTGATGGGGAGGTAGAGGGTTGGTGATGATGTTTTGAGCAGCTAGCATTATCGAACTGTATCAACTTATTGTCGATGAGATCCTGGACACGGTCTCTTAAGTGGTAGCATTCTTCCAGAGTATGCCCCTCGGCCCCAATATGGTGTTCACACTTCTTGGACAGATCAAAGCCAGGTGATGGAGGGCCTTCTTTGGGCCTGGCAAACATCGGGGTCACTAGCTTCCTTTCCAGCAAGTAAGCATAAAGATCTGCCACGGGCATGGATAATGGAGTGTTCTTCTGGTTTTCCCTCTTAGGGGGACGAGGTGGGTTAGGCCTCCCCTATCATTAAAGGCTCGATTATGTGCTTGAGTAGACTGAGCCTATAGCTGATAAGGTCTAGCAACTGGGTTGCATAAGCAGAAGTAATACCCTTATGCCCTTTTGATGCATTATCGACCATGTACACATCGGCTTCCTTAGTCTTGTGGCCGATCATTTTCTTGACTTGTTTTTCAACCATGAAACTCAAAGATTTGGGCTCCACAATCTTCTTGCTCCTAATACCCTTGTCAATACGCTCTCTAATAGGGATGAGGCTAGCAAAATAAGTGACTTGGGTGCTGATCATCTTCTCATAGTAAGGAGGCTTGAGGTTGTCAATGAACCATTTGATCAACTCATTATCCATCGTGGGGGGTTGCACCTGCGTGGCTAGCTCATGCCACCTCTGGGCATATTCTCGAAAAGATTCCCCACTCTTCTTCTCTATTCTCATAAGGTGCGTGCGGTTGGAAGCTATCTCAGAGTTGAATCGGTAGTATTCTAGGAAAGAGTTGGCCACTTCCCTCCAACTAGAGGTCTTTTCTAATCTCACATGCCATGTGGTCGTGGGGCCGAACAAAATATCAGGAAAAATCTGGCAAAGCAAAGGGGGATTATCCCCATAGGGAGCCATCTTCCTACAGAACATGTGCAAATGCACTCAAGGGTCTCCAGTACCATTATACTTGACGAACTCTGATGCCTTGAACTTGGGAGGCATAATGACCTAAGGGAAGTTGGTCATACTATCTAGATCAGCACTTCCATAGGCACTGGAGCCATCTATAATATGAAGCATCTCAGCTAGAGTTTCCCCTTGGCTCTTGACTTGGCCAATCCCAGATTAGGGATTCTTTTCCTTAGAAGGATATGTTTCTTGGTTATTGCCCTGGGGCGGTATATTGTGGCCCTGATCCTGTCCTGGTGGGGGCTGATTTTCATTCTCAGTTCGGGGACCTCCCTAACTATGACCAGAGGAGTTATGTCCTCCTCTTACAACCAGCTTTTGCACTATGTGCACCAATTCTAACATTTGCTCTTACAAAAGAGTAATTTCCTGAGCATTTTCCTCATGGGGAGAAGTACCACTAGTAGACATCTCTCTTGCGAGAGACCTAGTTATGATGGGATCACGATGTGGTGGTAGCTTAGACTGTTTCTTTTTAGAAATCTTTTAATCCTAAGAAAGAATAGGAGGTGAAGGAAACGGGGTGCATTTGACAATATGGAAACACAACACCAAAATCATGTTAGTTTATGCCCTTTCTTTTTAACATGCACCTACCATTTTTAGAAAAATTTGGCTTTGCACCCTTGATTAAGTATTTATTATGGTGAGTTTCTACTATGATGCAAGATTAATGCACGAGATTGGCAAGGAACTGAAACTTTCATGACATGCTGGACAATGCGAGACGGGCCCTTTTTTTATTACATGCTTGTACAATATTTGCATTTACAATGTTGGGTTCATCGGCTCCAACTGTGGGCCTTTTACAATGCAAGGAATTGCAATAATGAGGAAAAGGTCAGCTTCTAACAATGTGGACTTCTCAGGGAAGCTCTAGGACACTTGGATCTCTTGGTAACTTGGACAGCATGGATCTCTTGTACCTTTGGATCTCTTGAGGGGGGCCCTTGGACTCTTGACTGTTGGAAAAATGCATGGAAAATATGTATTTGTATCTCATGCAAACATGTACAACGGAAAAAATTAACGGATCTACTTCACTCGTAATTGATAACATGTACTATATAAGTTTCAGAATTAAAGAACAAGAAAGCGTACCTTGGTATGGTGAAATTCAAAACCAAAGATCAGAAGCACTTGGGAATACTTTTAATCTTCACTCCAATTCCACTTAATGCCCAAGATGTGTGGTCTCTCAATCAGTTTTCATCAAAGAGAGAATAGGAGAGTGTCCAATACTCATATACAAACCATTTCATTCCTTGTATGAAAACACTTATGAAAAAGTCTCATGAAAAACTTCTGAAAAACTTAATGAAATTCTGTATGTTTCTCTCCTTATATATAATCAATTATCTAATTGGGCTAGCCTTTTGGGCCATTCCAATTGGGCTCTTGTATGTGACTTAGAGTGGGACCAAAAGGGATCAATAAGACATTAGCTCCAATGGGCCTTGGGCTTTTCTGTCAACTCTTCACAAGTCCAAAGTTACCATTAACAATATTTAATACCACTATATAAATATAGTTGTACTCTAGGCCTTATCTATAAATTATATCCCAAGACTTTATTGTACATGCAACCCTTTCATAAAATATTCGTAGTAATAGAAAGTCATGAATGCAGACAGGCACTTTGTAAATTACTACATCTTATCCTTGATTTCTCGGTTTAATCCTTTAAGTTATTCATTATATATTTATGAAATCCAATTCCATAAATATATTACTTTAGTAACTCCTTACTAAAGTGGTTGGGCCGAACTCTCTAAATAACCAAACCTATTAAACTGAAGGAAATATGCATGTGCGCAGCGGAAAAATAACGGATCTACTTCATTCATAAATGTTAACATGCACTATGTAAATTTCAGAATTTATTGAACAAGAGTGTACCTTGGAGCGGTGAATTTCAAAACCGAAGATCAAAATCACTTGGGAAGACTTTCAATCTTCACTCCAATTCCACTAACGCCCAAGATGTGTGGTCTATCAATCAGTTACAAAAGTAGAATGTCAAAGTATCTAATACTTACATACACCACTTCACAATAGTGTTCTTACAAAATTCTCTACAGAAAATTCTGTGTGTCTCCCTTTGTGTCTAACCGATTATCTAATTGGGCTGGCCTTTTGGGCTGTTCCAATTGGGCTTAAGTGTGTGGCTTGGAGTGGGACCAAAAGGGACCAATAAGACACTAGCGACAATGGGCCTTGGGCTTTTCTGTCAACTCTTGACAAGTCCAAAGTTACCATTAACTATATTTAATACCACTATATAAATATAGTTGCACTCTAGGTCTTATCTATAAATTATATTCCAAGACTTTATTGTACATGCAACCCTTTCATAAAATATTCGTAGTAATACAGAGTCATGAATGTAGACTGCCACTTTGTAAATTACTACATCTTATCCTTGAGTACCCAGTTTAATCCTTTAAGTTATTCATCATATATTTATGAAATCCAATCTCATAAATATATACTCTAGTAACTATTTACTAAAGTAGTTAGGCCTAACATTCTAAATAACAAACCCATTAAACTTATCTCAAGAGAATATTTTGTATCTCCGTTAAGAGAATATGAATTTCATTTTGAGAATATATGTTCCATCAACATTAAATGTGGTTGCCCAACATACTGAGGTTTTGACCGTTACTCTAGATCTCACTCCTGTTATATCAAAGTAACCTACACCTCATGATCAAGTCCATTATTCTCTCAGGATTAAGAGTTCATGCATATATAAGTCGTGAGTTTATTATTCATTTGACAGTCATTAGGAGAATAATAAATCTCACACCGGTCCAGTTCAATATGTTTTAACTCTTAAAACATATCAACATATTAACTAGAAATCTCCATTTTCATGATCAAGACAAGTCATCTTAGTTGATATGTTATAGTCTTCGCAGATGAAATGCCCAATTTCATCACCGACTATGAACTAAAGAACTTGTGATTTATATCTTCTGTGGCTTTTCACATAAGTCACATACTATGCATCTCATGGACTATATGATAATGTCCCAATATTCATGTTACCATTATTTTAGATAATAGCAAAACAACTTAATTAAACACAACATTAAGTCATACATAATAAACTTATCTCAAGGGAATATTTTATATCTCCGTTAAGAGACTATGAATTCCATCTTGAGAATACATGTTCCATCAACACTAAATGTGGCTGCCCAACATACTGAGGTTTTGACCGTGACTAATAGATCTCACTCCTGATATATCAAAGTAACCTACATCTCATGATCAGGTCCATTATTCTCTCAGGATTAAGAGTTCATGTAAATATAAGTCGTGAGATTTATTATTCATTTGACAGTCGTTATGAGAATAATAAATCTCACAGCGGTCTAGTTCAATATATTTTAACTCTTAAAACATATCAACATACCAACTAGAAATATCCATTTCCATGATCAAGACAAATCATCTTAGTTGATATGTTATAGTCTTTACAGATGAAACGCCTAATTTCATCACGGACTACGAACTACATTTTGAGTTTACAAGGAACTTATGATTTACATCTTCTGTGACTAAATCACATACAATGCATCTCATGGACTAAGATAATGTCCCATTAGTTCATTTATAAATAATCTCAAATAATTAAAAATTTTAATTATTAATGACATGCCAATAAATTGGATTTTAGGGCATAAACCCCAACATTGACATCATGGCGATTTGTGTTAGGACATATGTGGTTCACTTGTTAAGAACATATGTCATTCTTTTATGTAATTGGCTAATCCTTTGACAAAATACACTTTACTTGTATTTAGATAGATCTAGGATGTTTTAATACGTCAAGAAACAAAGTTTCAAGATCAAGTGTTAAAGCCATGCAAGTCTGTCCAAGAAACAAGTTGAAGAAGTGCCTGTCATTAAAGCTTGACAGCTGGCTTGACAGCTACATCTATTGAGCTTTAAAAAGCTGTTTCAGCCCCAAGGCTCGACAGCTACTCAACAGCATCTCGACACCTCTAGCTGTCGAGGTTTAAGAAAAACAATTTTTCAGATCTGTTTTGATTCCAATCCGTGGATATGTCTTTGGGCCTTCTTTTCTCATAACCCTAGACATATAAAAGGATTATTTTAAGGGCCGTCAAAGTAGACACAAGTTGCACAAGCATTGAGGAAAGTCTGTTCAAGCAATTTGTGACCGAAGACAAAGTTTCCCTAGTTCATCTCTTTGTGAAGAAACTGCTGTGTCTTTTCACCATAGGGTTTTGTAACCAAGCATCTTCTTGTTCTTCACTGTGAGGATGAACTGAAGAACTTTGCAGCCAACATCTTTCTCAAGTTGGTGATTGAAGTCACGTACTAGGATCCGCGCAATTGGTTAGTCACGTACTTGGAGCCGTGTATTGAAAAGGAGTGATTGTCACTACAGAACAAGTCCAATTGGGTATTGGGGTAAGGGTTCAACTGTAGGTTGGTATAAGGTACTGAGATTCCTTTACTTGTAATCGCTTGTTGTGATAATAGTGGATTCTCAGGAGTGGTATCCTTAAAATCACCCGGCGAAGTTTTTGCCTTGGAGGTTTTCCCCATTCGTAAACAAATCACCGTGTCAATTTATTTTTCGCTGCACTTTAGTTTATTGGTGATTTGTTTATGCTACCACGCCTTTGCATGTTAATTTGATTAATTAATAAACTTGGCTAATTAATCAACTTAATACATCACAAGGGGTCAATACGTTTTTGGCCTATCAAGTGGTATCAGAGCGGGCATACTCTGATTAGGGTTTAATCCTTGTGTGTGATCCATTGACCCCTGTTTGTCATGGATAGAGGACAATCTCTTATGATCCCTCCTTTATTTGATGGGACTAACTATGCATATTGGAAGGTATGCATGAGAGCTTTTTTGCAGTCTCTACATGAGAAGGTGTGGCAAGCTATAGAGATTGGCTAGACAAGCCAAAGGAAGCATCGGCCGATTGGGATGAGGCTAAGATCAAGGCGGCAAACTTCAACAGCAGGGCATTAAATGCGCTATTCAGTGCAATCACAAATGAGGAATTCAAGAAGACACCCTCCACTGAAACTACAAAGGAAGCATGGTAGACAACCTATGAGGGAACAAAGGCTGTCAATGATTCGAAGCTTCAAAGGCTCACTACAAGCTTCGAAGAGATAAAGATGGAGGAGGATGAGTCGTTTGATGAGGTCTATGCAAAACTCAAGGACATAGTGAACTCTGCCTTTAATCTTGGAGAAACTATCCAAGAACTCAAGATTGTGAGAAAAGTGCTCAGATCTCTGCCCGAAAAATTCCATGCCAAGATCACCGCGATTAAGGAATCAAAGGATATTGATAAAATTCCTTTAACAGAGCTGGTTGGAAATCTACAAACCTATGAGTTGGGTTTGTCTTGAATCGGAAAGACGAGCAAGAGCAAGAGTATGGCACTGAAGGCCAAGAGCAGTGAGATGGAAGAGTCTTCAGACGATGAAGATTCTAAGCTGAAGTCCTACATCACCAGGCAATTCAAGAAGTTTATGAAGAATGCCAATGGAAAAGGCTTCAACAAGGACCGTAGGCAATCCAATTCTTCTCAGTTCAAAGGCTAAGACAAAGGGAAGAAGGATGCAAGGGATGGCGGTCAGTACACTGTTCCTACAGGACCTAAGTGCTTTGGGTGCCAAGGTTTCGGACACATGAAACAGGAGTGCCCAACATATCTGAAGACGATTGGTAAAAGCAAGGCACTTGCTGTTACGCTAAGCGACACCGAGCCTGAAGATGATTCCGACAATGAGGATAACGAAATCTTGAATGCCTTCACTGCCATAGTTAATCCTATTGAGGGGATTGTTGAAGATGTGGATGAAGAAGAGGAATTGTTGGAAGCCAAGTTTGAGAAGATGGATGATCAAGATGACATTCACACAGCCTATGCTAAACTATATAAAGTCTCAGAAAAGCACAAGAAGCTGTATAGGTTGACCACCAAGAAGCTTAGTGATGTGGAGCTTGAACGTGAAGAGCTTTCCACAAAGTTTGATGAAGCAAATCAAACTATTGGAGCACTAAGGTTTGAAAATAACTTCTTGGCTGAGAAGACTAAGAAGCTTGAGGCAGAACTATTCCAAGTCAGAGCTCAGCTGGAAAGGACTTCAAGCACTAAGCTCGATGAGATGCTCAGTTTTCAAAACTCTGCTTCAGATCGAACAGGGTTAGGGTATGATTTTTCTTCCTCTAATAGTACTTCTTCCAGTATTACTGTTTTTATTCCTCCTAGCAATAATGTTGAAATTGAGAACACAAATGTTAAAACTGAATTAGCTAGTGAGAATATAGACAAGGGTAAATCTATTTTAGGAGCACCCCCTAAGCAGGATAAGAAGGAAGTTAAAAACCATAAGGCTAACTCTCAAAGGCCTAAACAAAAGAAGTAGCATCTCTGTCATCGCTGTGGAGCAGCTGGACATACTAGACCAAATTGCTATAAGTGGTTAGCCAATCAAAATAGCAACAGCATGTTGGCGTCGGGATACCAGAATCAGTTTCCGTCCTCATTTGCTCCTCTCAGAGATCTTCTCAAAGCCCTCATGTTCCTTTCGAACTTGAACGGTATCAATTCTTCCCCCTCACTGTCGGTTCAAGGGTTAGCGAAAAGGAAAGGTTCTTCCAAGGTGTGGAAGGAAAAGGGTTCCAAGTGATTTAATCACTTTTTCTCTCTTTCCATTTTTTTCGTTTTGCATTACTTGTGTGTTTTGCTTTAATGTTTTGAGTTAGTCTAGTTTTATGCATTGCTTTGTTTTGTTTTACATGTTTTTGGTTGTTAGTTTTTCAATTTTAGTTATTTTGTTTTTGTTTTATAAAAATAAAAAAAAATTAAAAAATTTAGAAAAATACAAAAACAGTGTGTGTTTGTGTACATCGGTTCTTGTGAACCTTAAAATGGCCATTGAAACAGAGTTTTCTAAAATTTGTATCTCTTGTAGCTTAGATGAGCGTCTCTATGCACAACTAAGCAAGTGAGCTTTGTGGCTCTTTGTTTGTGACGAGTAAGGTCAAATGATCTCTTGTACTTAACACTCGTATCAATTTTTTTGACGGGAAGGACTAGAAAATCCTAAGAGAAAGGCATAAATAACCATTTCACCACTATTACCCGCCAATTATGATATGACATCTGTATGCTCCGGCATAGCAAAAGTGCAATGTCAATGACATCTGTGTGCTTCGGCACAGCAAAAGTGCAATGTCAAAAAACTTAACATAATTGGGTATTTATTTTCTATCTTTTATATACCCATGCATGATTTGCTTAATAAAAAGAAAAATATGCAAAGAAAATAAAAATGCTTTAAAACATGATTGTAAGCGTGTTTTCTAGGAGATGTGGGAGTTATAGGATGTACCTCGAAGGTGATAGTCCCCATCAAACAGTTATGATTGTGTGTGAGTTAAAGTTATTTTCTCATATCTCAAATCGTCATAACATTGAGACACTTATGTAATCCTTCAGTGTTTTTCACACACAACACACAATATTCTTTGCTACTCTTGATACATGTGCAGGTACAATGTGATTTGGCCATCACAAGGTTTACATGTGTTGATGTATGAAGGAAAAATTATGGTTTTGTATCTCATACAAAACACATAGTGGAAGCAACAAATAAGGATCTATTTCATTCATGATTGATAACGTGAACTATGTAAATTTCAGAATTTAAGAACAAGATGGCGTACCTTGGTGTGGAGAAATTCAAAACAAAGATTAGAAGCACTTGGGAACACTTTTAATCTTCACTCCAATTCCACTTTACGCCCAAGATGTGTGGTCTCTCAATCAGTTTTCAAGGGGAGAATGAAAGTGTGTCTCACACTCTTTCACACACCGTTTCTTATTTCTCTCTTTTCTAAATAAAAATTATGTATGTTTCTCCCTTTATAACTAACTAATTATCTAATTGGGCTGGCCTATTGGGCATTTCCAATTGGGCTTTAGTATGTGGCTTGGAGTGGGACCAAAAGGGACCAATAAGACACTAGCTTCAATGGGCCTTGACAAGTCCAAAGTTACCATTAATTATATTTAATACCACTATATAAATATAATTGCACTCTAGACCTTATTAATAAATTATATCCCAAGACTTTATTATACATGCAACATCTTCATAAAATATTCGTAGTAACACAAAGTCATAAATGTAGCCTGTCACTTTGTAAATTACTACATCCTATCCTTGAGTACCCGATTTAATCCTTTAAAGTTATTCATTATATAATTATGTAATCCAATTTCATAAATATATACTTTAGTAATTTCTTACTAAAGTGGTTAGGCCTAACTCTCTGAATAATTGAACCCATTAAACTTATCTCAAGGGAATATTTTATATCTCCATTAAGAGACTATGAATTCCATCTTAAGAATATGTGTTCCATTTGTAGGAAAAAACTGGTTTCGTATCTCATACAAAACATATAGCGGAAGCAACAAACAAGGATCTATTTCATTCATGATTGATAACATGCACTATGTAAATTTCAGAATTTAAGAACAAGATAGCGTACCTTGGTGTGGTGAAATTCAAAACCAAAGATTGAAGTACTTGGGAATACTTTTAATCTTCACTCCAATTCCACTTTTACGCCCAAGATGTGTGGTCTCTCAATCAGTTTTCAAAAGGAGAATGAAAGTGTGTGTCTCACACTCTCCTACATACCGTTTCTTATTTTCACTTATCTAATAAAAAATTCTGTATGTTTCTCCCTTTATAACTAACTGATTATCTAATTGGGCTGGCCTATTGGGCCTTTCCAATTGGGCTTTAGTGTGTGGCTTGGAGTGGGACCAAAAGGGACCAATAAGACACTAGCTCCAATGGGCCTTGGGCTTTTCTGTCAACTCTTGACAAGTCCAAAGTTACCATTAACTATATTTAATACCACTATATAAATATAGTTGCACTCTAGGCCTTATTAATAAATTATATCCCAAGACTTTATTATGCATGCAACCCCTTCATTAAAATATTCGTAGTAACACAAAGTCATGAATGTAGACTGCCACTTTGTAAATTACTACATCTTATCCTTGAGTACCCAGTTTAATCTTTCAAATTTATTCATTATATATTTATGAAATCCAATTTCATAAATATATACTTTAGTAATTCCTTACTAAAGTGGTTGGGCTCAACACTCTGAATAACTAAACCCATTAAACTTATCTCAAGGGAATATTTTATATCTCCATTAAGAGATTATGAATTCCATCTTGAGAATATATGTTCCATCAAAACTAAATGCGGATGCCCAACATACTGAGGTTTTGACCGTAACTAATAGATCTCACTCCTGATATATCAAAACAGCCTACATCTCATGATCAGGTCCATTATTCTCTCAGGATTTAGAGTTGATGTAAATAGAAGTCGTGAGATTTATTATTCATTTGACAGTCGTTATGAGAATAATAAATCTCACAGCGGTCCAGTTCAATATGTCTTAACTCTTAAAACATATCAACATACCAACTAGAAGTCTTCACTTCCATGATCAAGACAAATCATCTTAGTTGACATGTTATAGTCTTCGCAGATGAAATGCCCAATTTCATCACCGACTACGAACTACATTTTGAGTTTACAAGGAACTTGTGATTTACATCTTTTGTGACTAAATCACATAAATCACATACAATGCATCTCATGGACTCTGATAATGTCCCATTAGTTCATTTATAGATAATCTCATATAATTAAATAATTTAATTATTAAATACATGCCAATAAATTGGGTTTTAGGGCATAAACTCCAACACCATCAACACTAAATGTGGCTACCCAACATACTGAGGTTTTGACCGTCACTTCAGATCTCACTCCTGATATATCAAAGCAACCTACACCTCATGATCAGGTCCATTATTCTTTCAGGATTAAGAATTCATGCAAATAGAAGTTGTGAGATTTATTATTTATTTAACAGTCGTTAGGAGAATAATAAATCTCATAGCGGTCCTGTTCAATATGTCTTAACTCTTAAAACATATCAACATATCAACTAGAAGTCTCCACTTCCATAATCAAGACAAATCATCTTAGTTGATACGTTATAGTCTTCGCAGATGAAATGCCCAATTTCATCACCGACTACAAACTATAAATTCTGAGTTTACAAAGAACTTGTGATTTACATCTTTTATGACTTTTCACATAAATCACATACAATGCATCTCATGGACTATATGATAATGTCCCATATTCATGTTGCCATTATTTTAGATAATAATAAAATAACTTTATCAATCACAATATTAAGTCATACATCATGTCATACATAATGTCATACATAATATCATACATAGAATCATACAATAGGATTTAAGGGCACTAATCCTAACAATGTATGCTCACTAAACTGTCTTAACTTGTTTTTGAAATATAAAATTGACTAGACTTGTTTAGTGTGTGTGTGAGTTTTTGGGAGCTAATTTCTTAACTCTTTGTTGAGTAAGAGATGATTTTGAGAGGTTAAAATGTTGGTTGGATCATTAGTTGAGTTGCATGTTTGATTTCATTCATATCTATGTTTTTCTTCTCCTTTGAAAAACTGTTTTTAAGCCTTCTCAATACCTTCTCGACACCTCTCGATACCTGGCTTATCTGTCGAGCTCATCTATTATATCTTATCGCAATCTCGACACCTCTCGATAGTTGGTGTATTGATCGAGAAACCTCCTGACCTCTTGATAGCTTCTCGACAGCTTGTGGATCAATCAAGAAACCTCCTGACCTCTCGATAGCTTATTGACTCCTTGTGGATCGATCAAGCTTCTTTTGTGTGTCTGATATTTTGTTCCTCAACACCTCCTCGACAGTTGCATCTGTCGACGCCTGTATTCTCGACACCTACCTCGACACCTGTCTAGATACCTCTCGACAAATTGATCTGTCGAGATTTACTGAGGTTCTATATATAGGTTCTCACACGATCTGGACTTCATTTTCTCAATCTCTCTCGATCTGTCCGTGCCTAGTCAACTTCCAAACACTCTCTTCTCTCTCAAAACCTTTAACCCACGTGATTTTCGGCCTCTCTTGCTTCAAATCACTTGGTATGATCTCTCTTTCTCTCCTTCCTTATGATCTTTTCATGCATTCATACCTAGGTTTTGAGTTTCTAAAAATTTTTGGGGTTTCTTAAAATTGTTGAGTTTTGTAAAATTTTTGGGGCAGGTTTTTACCTAAATGAGTTTTCAATCTCATACATCACATTCCATGAGCATTATAACTGGATTATCATGCATTTAGATCTGTGCAATTTGATTGTGTGCTGGTAGGATTGGATTGGGCTGAGCCCATGAGGTCTTTTATATTGCATGTTACATGTTCATGCATTCTTCATGCATACGTTCTTTCCTTTCAATATACATGCTATATTTGAACTGTGTTGGAACTTTTCTGAGTGTTTCTTTCTTCCTCCTCTCTCTCTAGTTTATGTTAGTGCGTCAATGGCACCAAAACGTAAGTTTGCTCCGTCCCAGAACACTTTTCGTTCTAGGGCCTCATCGTCTTCTGATCCTACTCCTTCTTCTGTTCAGTTCCGTGATGAGAAAGCCCAAAAGGACTTCTAGGAGAACTTCTCTAAATGAGGTGTTCATTCAGAACGCTAAGTTGTTTTGTCAGATTTCGTCGACACCGACCTTCCCGATGTCATTCACAAACAGGAATGGGAGTCACTGTGTGACGTCCCGGTCACATGTCCTTCCGTGCTAATTCAGGAGTTCTACTCTAACATGCATGGAACTGATACTTCAATACCTCTCTTTCATACTCGCGTTCGAGGTACGCGCATTGTAGTCACACCGGAGTTGGTATCCGATATGCTTCGTGTTCCGAGGGTTGTGCATCCTAACTACCCTGGTTATGAGCGTCTATGAGCTATGTCCAAAGACGAGATGATCTCTGCTTTCTGTGAGCACCCAGCTGATTGGGGTGAGCGTCAATTTACATCATGTCGACCTTTTGCTAAAGGTCCTAGATTCTTGAACATGGTGATGACTTTTGTGTTGTATCCTTTCTCTCACTACAACTCCATTACAGAGTCTCGTTCTCATTTTATGTTATCCCTTCTTGAGGATCTTTCTATAGATTTTTCTTCACACTGTTAGGATTAGTGCTCTTAAATCCTATTGTATGATGCTATGTATGATATTATGTATGACATTGTGTATGACTTAATATTGTGTTTAATAAAATTGTTTTATTATTATCTGAAATAATGGTAACATGAATATTGGGACATTATCAAATAGTCCATGAGATGCATTGTATGTGATTTATGTGATTTAGTCACAGAAGATGTAAATCACAAGTTCCTTGTAAACTCAAAATGTAGTTCGTAGTCGGTGATGAGATTGAGCATTTCATCTGCGAAGACTATAACATATCAACTAAGATAATTTGTCTTGATCATGGAAATAGAGATTTCTAGTTGGTATGTTGATATGTTTTAAGAGTTAAGACACATTGAACTAGACCGCTGTGAGTTTTATTATTCTCCTAACGGCTGTCAATTGAATAATAAATTCACGACTTGTATTTGCATGAACTCTTAATCCTGAGAGAATAATGGACTTGATCATGAGGTGTAGGTTGCTTTGATATATCAAGAGTGAGATCTAGAGTAATGGTCAAAACCTCAGTATGTTGGGCAACCACATTTAGTGTTGATGGAACATATATTCTCAAGATGAAATTCATAGTCTTTTAACGAAGATACAAAATATTCCCTTAAGATAAGTTTAATGGGTTTGTTATTCAGAGAGTTAGGACTAACCACTTTAGTGAGTTACTAAAGTATATGTTTATGGAATTGATATTCATAAATATATGATGAATAATTTTAAAAGATTAAACCGGGTACTCAAGGATAAGATGTAGTAATTTACAAAGTGGTAGTCTACATTCATGACTTTGTGTTACTACGAATATTTTAATGAAGATGTTGCATGTACAATAAAGTCTTGGGATATAATTTATAAATAAGGCCTAGAGTTCAACTATATTTATATAGTGGTATTAAATATAGTTAATGGTAACTTTAGACTTGTTAAGAGTTGACAGAAAAGCTCAAGGCCCATTGGAGCTAGTGTCTTATTGGTCCCTTTTGGTCCCACTCCAAGCCAAACACTTAAGCCCAATTGGAAAGGCCCAAAAGGCTAGCCCAATTAGATAATCAGTTAGATACAAAGGGAGAAACATACAGAATTTCAGAGAGAGATTTGTAAGAACACTATTTGTGAAGTGTTGCATGTAAGTGTTAGACATTTTGACATTCTCCCTTTGGAACTGATTGAGAGACCACACATCTTGGGCGTTAGTAGAATTGGAGTGAAGATTGAAAGTGTTCCCAAGTGATTTTGATCTTCGGTTTTGAAATTCACCGCTTCAAGGTACATTCTCTAGTTCTCAAATTCTAAAACTTATATAGTACATGTTAACTTTTATGAATGAATTAGATCCGTTATTTTTCACTGCGTACATGTATTTTTCCATCACACACTTCATCATTTCTATCATCGATGTGTATAGGAATACGGCGACCCGTGATAAGCTCATCTTTCCTTCTACTATCACGCGGATCTTACGCCATTTTTCTGTTCCTTTTCCCTCTTTTGACCTCTTCTCTGTCATGTGTGCCCTTGACTACGCTACCGTTAAACGAAGCGAGGCGCAGTTTTTTTCAAGGCGGTCCGGTTCAGCAGCTCCTCCCACTCTTTCGGCTCCTTCTACCTTCGCTCCCTTTTCTTCAGCGGGAGGTGTGACTTTAGATGCGATCATGGCGCAGCTTCAGTGCATGGATGCTTGCCTTGATACACTTTCTATAGAGTTGTATCAAGTGAACACCCGTGTTGGCCGTATTGCTAGATGGCAGGCTCGCCTTAGTGGTTTTGTGGAGTCTCCCTCTCCTCCTATCGAGGCATCCGAGACACCTGATGATGATTCCGGCGATGATGATGATGAGGATGGAGATGCTAGCTCTTCCAGTTCTGACGAGATGTCTACTTGACACTCTTACCCTTTGTCACTCGTAACAAAAAGGGGGAGTAGTTTTGGATATAAGAGTAGTCATTCTTAGGGGGAGAGTTAGGACATAGGAGATTTTTGTTAGGGAGAGAGTTAGTTTTTTTTTAGGGATGTAGTAAGAATTACATGTATCTTTTCTTTTCTTTCTTGTTGGAGATACATTGTTCTTATACCTAGGTCTTGTGACCATTTTTACATACATGATGCTTATCAAGTGGTACATATGATGATGTATGTTTTATTCACCTATCTCTACATGTGTTGTTTCTTTTCTCTCTTTATACACATGATTCTTATATTTGTATGCAATCTATTATTTCTGCTTCACACAAAGATGCTTTAATGTGTTTTGTTTAAAGTGTTTCAAAAATACAAGTTGTCAAAGTCTACTTGTCATGAACTCTCTTCTTGCAAAGTTTTTCAAGAGTTTATGTTAGGATAAATTTTATTGTAGTCAACAAGTGAGCATGAGTTGAGTGTTTTATGACCTCTCTTATATGTTCATTTGTTTGTTGTGGTTTTGTCACGGATTGCCAAAGGGGAAGATTGCTAGGACATATGTGGTTCACTTGTTAAGAACATATGTCATCCTTTTATGTAATTGGTTAATCCTTTGACAAAACGCACTTTATTTGTATTTGGGTAGATCTAGGATGTTTTAATACGCCAAGAAACAAAGTTTCAAGATCAAGTGTTAAAGCCATGCAAGTCTGTCGAAGAAACAAGTTGAAGAAGTGCCCGTCATTAAAGCTCGACAGCTACATCTATTGAGCTTTAAGAAGCTGTTTCAGCCCTGAGGCTCAACAGCATCTCGACACCTCTAGCTGTCGAGGTTTAAGAAAAACAATTTTCAGATCTGTTTTTATTCCAATCTGTGGATATGTCTTTGGGCCTTCTTTTCTCATAACCTTAGACATATAAAAGGATTATTTTAAAGGCCGTCAAAGTAGACACAAATTGCACAAGCATTGAGCAAAGTCTGTTCAAGCAATTTGTGACCGGGGACAAAATTTGCCCTAGTTCATCTTTTTGTGAAGAAGTTGTTGTGTCTTTTCACCATAGGGTTTTGTAACAAAGCATCTTCTTGTTTTTCATTTTAAGGATGAACTGAAGAACTTTGCAGCCAACATCTTTCTTAAGTTGGTGATTGAAGTCGCGTATTGGGATCCGCGCAATTGGTTAGTCACGTACTTAGAGCCGTGCATTGAAAATGAGAAATTGTCACTACAGAACAAGTCCAATTGGGTATTGGGGTAAGGGTTCAACTGTAGGTTGGTATAAGGTACTAGGATTCCTTTACTTGTAACCGCTTGTTGTGATAATAGTGGATTCTCGAGAGTGGTGACCTTAAAATCACCCGGTGGGATTTTTGCCTTGGAGGTTTTCCCCATTCGTAAACAAATCACCGTGTCAATTTATTTTCTGCTGCACTTTAGTTTATTGGTGATTTATTTGTGCTACCACACATTTTCATGTTAATTTGATTAATTAATAAACTTGGCTAATTAATCAACTTAATCCATCACAAGGGGTCAATACGTTTTTGGCCTATCAATTTGGACCTCTTGGCCATTTGGATCTCTTGGCAGTTCGGATCTCTTTGATGCTTTGAATTTTTCTTGGGAGAATTCTTGAACTCATGATGTCTTGCGATTCTCAATAATTTTTCGGCAACATTTCCTCCTGAACGGAGTTTCGGCTACTTGCCAAAAATTTTATCTTTGCACAATTAGGTGACGAAACCAATTATTGTATGCATGAGTGCCTTGTAGGGTTGTAAACCCTTAGGGATGGGTATGATCTAGCATGTACAAACAACGGGATTGCTTACCCTAGGGCTTTAATCATGGATTCTATGCAAGCAGGATAGAAAGAACATAGATTAAAGCACAATTTCTTTGGCGCAAGCAAAAAGGGCGCACTTGTTACAAGACACTTTCCCTTGACCTCTAGCCCTATAAGGGTATCCTTTCCTAGGCTTGGATGTTCACTTTTTGGGCTTTACCTAGTTCTCATGGGCTCTAGGCTTGATATAGTCTTCACGGGTATGACATAACTAGGCCAACTGTATGCAAAGGCTTAACTGGTAGGTTGTTCCTAGCCTAGGGCGACTCAATCGCCATGCCCCTTCCTTCATAGAAGTTGTAGGGTAGGAAGGATCGAGAGGGCCTTTCAATTACTCCTGTCCACCCATGGACCCAGAAGTGCTTACAAAGTTAGCCCCAGATCTAACTAGAGGTAACACTGCCGATGTTTGTGTGTAGACATTTGTAGATGGGGTGATGAAATCTCCAAAGAGATGTGACTCTACACTAGCAGTCCAGAGCCCGGGTTCGGCTCAAAAAGGGTGTATATGTCATGCAATCCCTAATAAAGAGAAAAGACTTTTTCCAAACACAGTAGATATATATATATATATATATATGATGGAAAGATGCATGTACGCAACGGAAAAAAAAAACGGATCTACTTCATTTGTAATTGTTAACATGTACTATGTAAATTTCTGAATATAAAACAAGAAAGTGTACCTTGGAGCGGTGAATTTCAAAACTGAAGATCAGAATCGCTTGGGAACACTTTCAATCTTCACTCCAATTCCATTAACGCCCAAGATGTGTGGTCTCTCAATCAATTCCAAAGGGAGAATGCCAAAGTGTCTAACACTTTCTACACACCTTTTTTACAATAGTGTTCTTACAATTCTCTTTACAGAAAATTCTATATGTTTCTCCCTTTGTATCTAACCAATTATCTAATTGGGTTGGCCTTTTGGGCCTTTCCAATTGAGCTTAAGTGTGTGGCTTGGAGTGGGACCAAAAGGAAATAATAAGACACTAGCTCCAATAGGCCTTGGGCTTTTTCTGTCAACTCTTGACAAGTCCAAAGTTGCCATTAATTATATTTAATACCACTATAAATATAATTGCACTCTAGGCCTTATTTATAAATTATATCCCAAGACTTTATTATACATGTAACCCCTTCATAAAATATTCGTAGTAATACAAAGTCATGAATGTAGACTGCCACTTTGTAAACTACTACATCTTATCCTTGAGGACCCAATTTAATCCTTTAAGTTATTCATCATATATTTATGAAATCCAATTCCATAAACATATACTTTAGTAACTTCTTACTAAAGTGGTTAGGCCTAACTCTCTGAATAACAAACCCATTAAACTTATCTCAAGGGAATATTTTATATCTTCGTTAAGAGACTATGAATTCCATCTTAGGAATATATGTTCCATCAACACTAAATGTGACTACCCAACATACTGAGATTTTGACCGTAATTTTAGATCTCACTCCTGATATATCAAAGAACCTACATTTCATGATCAGATCCATTATTCTCTCAGGATTAAGAGTTCATGTAAATAGAAGTTGTGAGTTTATTATTCATTTGACAGTCGTTGGAAGAATAATAAATCTCATAACGGTCCAGTTCAATATGTTTTAACTCTTAAAACATATCAACATACCAACTAGAAATCTCCATTTTCATGATCAAGACAAATCATCTTAGTCGATATGTTACAGTCTTCGCAGATGAAATGCCCAATTTCATCACCGAGTAAGAACTACATTTTGAGTTTACAAGGAACTTGTGATTTACATCTTCTGTGACTAAATCACATACAATGCATCCCATGGACTATATGATAATGTCTCAATATTCATGTTACCATTATTTTAGATAATAATAAAAACAACTTTATTAAACATAACATTAAGTCATACATAATGTCATAAATAATAACATACATAACATCATACAATAGGATTTAAGGGCACACATCCTAACAATATATATACATATATATATATATATATATATATATATGTATGTATATATATGAAAGTAAATAAAGATGTAGAGGAAATTAAATTTTGCTACCCTATGTTTGCATGTGAAGGAAAGCTGTAAAGCATGTGAGGAAAGCAGTAAAGCATGTGAGGAAAGCAATGGAGCCCCATGAAAATTCCTCTCACCCCTTTTTGGAAAATGTTTTTGCTCTTTTGAAAATAGTCTACTAGGATATAGTAGAAGCCTTTTTCAAAAAGGAAAGCCTAGAAGGCTAATGCCAATTTCTGTGTTTTTTGAAAGCCAATGTCCAAAGATTATGGTTTTATCAAAAG